>NW_024962252.1:84689697-84694281 GCF_019238085.1 Lagopus leucura | reverse complement strand
CCTTCTTTTTGACTCCAAAGTAGAATGAACTTGTTTTCAACACAGCATATTTCTAAGGAGTTTCAGCTGACTGCAAGCATAGAAGGGCTGAGATAGGTCAGGTTGTATCTTTTGTGCCTGCATAAGCAGGGGCTTCTGCAGTTTTCTGCACTCTTTTAATATTAAGGTATATAACAAAAAGGAAGGATTTGCTGCAAAAGGTATCATAGTGATTTGTTGGGTAATGCTTGTCTTCAGCATTACTTTGCTCTGTATACTGCTCCACATGAAGCATATGTACTCCAAGATGTATATGAAAATGTTTCAATGGGGTGAGGAAAGAAAGCAAACTGACAACTGCAATGCTTCACAGAAATATGACTAGATGGAGCATAGTTTAAGAAACTAGGAACTTTTCTGTTTTTATGGGACAATTGGATATAGTTGTGCCAAGCAGCAAGTTAAAGATTGAATCTCCCTGACATTTGCACAAGGAGGTGTATGAGATCACCCACCTTCTGGCACTTCACCACTTATGCAGGATCTCTGCATCATGGTGAGTGGTGCTGTTCTGTACTGTTTGATGTTTCCCATGTAATGCACTCTGTTACAGTCTTAACAGAGTTTGGTTTTGGGTGTGTTTTAATTGGGTGGCAGAGCAATCATGAGGCTGTGTTATTAGAAACTGAGATGCAATAAAGAGTCTAATCTGCTGTTGCACAATAGTTATAGTTCATACAGTCCCCATTGTAAGTAAGAAATGTCCAATTTCAACTTGAGCAATCAGTTATAAAAGTGGAACGCTACGGTGCTATTCTGTAGGAGTAAAGAACAAAAGGTATTGAAAAAAGTTGTTAATGGGAACGTAATCAACAAGCACAAATACAGGTTGGGTGGAGAATGGCTTGAGAGCAGCTCTGGGGGGAAAGATTTTGGGATCAGTTGATGAAAGACTCAACATGAGCTGGCAAATGGTGCTTGCAGTCTAGAAGGCCAACAGCTTATTGGATTGCTTCAAGAGAAGCATGACTAGCAGGTTGAGGAAGATGATTCTGCCCCTCTCCTCCACTCTCATGAGACCCCATCTGGAGTACTGCATCCAGTTGTGGAGCTCACAACACAGGAAGGACATTGAGCTGTGGAGCAGGTCTAGAGGAGGGCCACAAAAACAGTCAGAGGGCTGGAGCACCTCTCCTATATGAGGATGGGCTAAGAGAGTTGGGACTCTTCAGCCTGAAGAAGAGAATGCTCCAGGGAGACCTGATAGAGCCCTTCCAGTGCCTGAAAGGGGCCTACAGGAAAGCTGGGGATGAACTTTTTATAATGGCATGTAATGATGGGTTGAGGGGGGATGGCTTTAAACTGGAAGAGGGTAGATTTAGACTGGATGTCAAGAAGAAATTCCTGAGGGTAGTGAGATACTGGAACAGATTGCCCAAAGAGGTTGTAGATGCCCAAAGCCTGAAGGCGTTCAAGGCCAGGTTGGATAGGACAGTAAGAAACTTAGTCTAGAGGAAGGTGTCCCTGCCTATAGCAGGGAGTTAGAGTTAGATGATCTTAAAGGCCCCTTTCAACCCAAACTGTTCTCTGATTCTATGACTATGGAAGGATTCTCTGGAAAATGTAGAAATGGTTTGTAGGGGATTCTTATCTCCTGATATGTAGAAATTGGGACTGCAGTAAATATTTGTGCATAGATATAAATTTTCTTCTGTTCTGAGAAAAGAAAGTAGAATAAAATCAAAGAGAAACAGAAATGAGCTGAATTGTTAAAGAAATGAGAAATTTCATACACTATTTGTTCAAAGCAAGTGAGATGCTTCTATTTGGGAACTTTTCTAGTTTTCTCATTGAAGTAACAAATGTTTGATGTGACCTCACTATTTGTTATATAAAATGTGTCACATTTTTAACCACTTTTGCTAAAGTATACTTTAAAAGATTTAAGAACATAGCTTGTACGTGAAGTCCATGTGAAGCAAAGGCGTTGAATATTTTATTCAGGTTGTTGTTCACATATGAATATATGTATACATATGTGTATAGAAGGTTAATGGGTAGTCTGAATGTTCAAATGTCACATTTCCAAGTGTAACTTAAGGCTCAGCACATCTGTGCCAAAGCCATAGTATAGTCATTGTCCAATGATGTGTATACACTTATGAAGGGCGTGAGGATTTTTTTTTTCCATTACAATTTCCTTGGCGACTCAACAATATTTACACCATCACAGTTTTCCTAAGCAGTAAACATTTGCTGTTGAGCTGGCTAGGACATCTCTGATCTCCTCCTCCTTTGAGCTGAGTGAGTTGGTTACCCCAGATTACGCTTTGGAGTTGTTGTTTACTGGGTATACGCATGGACAAGGGGCACATCAGTTTTTCTTGTATAGAAATGCAAGAAATAATACTTTGTATTCATGATGAGAAGAAAAAAGGGAAGATGAGTTTGATAGCAAACAGGTCTTATAGCATGATATATTATATTAGCAAAACAGTAATTCTGTCTGTGGCTTTTTCCGCTACTTTTCCTGAACTACTTCAGCCTTCATACTTGTGATCACTCTGTGCATCTGAAAGAAACAGCAGTAAATTATTCTTTCTGGAAGGAAAGTATGTTATTATTTGGGATGCGCAAAAGATAGGGTATGCCTCAGCTGGCAGAGGAGCAATAGCTGGGATTTCAGGATGTGAGATAACCATAAATGGGGAATAACACGTAAATGGGTGAGCTGTAACGTTATCTCCAGAGGCGTGAAACAGAATGGCCACGGGATGGCACTAGTGCCCGAGGAATGACTGAGGTGATCTCCGATAGCGCTGTGCGTACCGCGTGCCTTCAAGCGAGTCTGGCCACAGCGCTAGGTGGTCAAAGGGGTAAGTATGTCCTACAGTCAGAACACTGGATGTGCTCAAATTCTGCTCCTGTCTCCATGGGTCATTCTCTAATTATCTACACTGTGTCCATCCGGATTAAGGTCCTTGGGGTAGGGACTTGTCTGAACAATGTATTGCTATGCACACCGATGGCAGTGCAAATAATTAATGGCTATAATTACTGTGTCAATAAAGCAGCCTCGCTTGACATTGCTACTGGGCAGTTGAAATCATCTGAATGTGACTGTCAGAAAGACTGAGACCTTGAATCTAAAACTGGAAGAGGCCGAATCACATTCAGTACCATTTTACTTTCAATACTTTTATGGAAAAAAAATTATCTTGCAAATTAAACTTTTTCATTAAATACGTTCTGGGTAAGAATAATCAAACAGTTTGAGGATTGATGCTTCCCCACTGTAAGCATGTGGGAGAACTGGATTATAATCCCTATGCCACTGTGTACTTAAAAACAGTAATTCCAAGTAGAAATAAATGGATTAGTGAGGTCTGTTGTCAGTCTGCCCAGGGAGGTAGCAGAGTCATCATCCCCAGAGGTGTTCAAGAACTGTGGAGATGTAGCAGTGAGGAATGTGAGTCAGTGGGCACAGTGGAGCTGGGCTGAGCAGGACTAGATGACCTTAGCAGTCTTTTTCAATCTTGATAATTCTTTGATTCTGTTTCACCATCTTCCAAGATGTTCAGCAGTAAAAGAAGTTTCTGAGAGGTTGCTGCCTTCTGCAGATGCTGACCTCTCTATGTGCAGTCACGATACTCTTTGTATCGTGGTGAAAATGTTGACTCTTTGGAATATTCCAGTCCACAAGCTCTGGGCAATCTTGTCTATCTGGCTCTAGAATAGCTGCCTGAGACTATTCTGAGTTCTCCATCCTTTTTCTGGGTCTCAGAATTATGTTCCTAAAGCAGCATTGTCCTTGAGCACATGTCAGCCTTCCCAGAACTCCTGGCATCTCTGCAGAGGGGTCACACCTCGTGCAAAGATGTTACTTCAGCAAAGTGAAGGCCCAGAGCCTTTCAGAAGGATAACAAAGGACTGCTGGCTGGTAGAGATGGATGTCAAGTGCAGAAGAAACGTTGTACCTTGGAAAGGCAGAGTTCAGAAAAGATCAGCATTGAAGAAGGCCAACAAAGGCATATGTGTGCTTGAATGTGTGAAGCTTCACCCTGTGTTTTAAGGGAACAAAGATATTCGCAGAAAGCAAACTTTTCTTTCTGAGAAGAAGGCTGGTATTACTCTCACACTAAAAATATAAGCTGATTGACTTTGTCCTAAGAGGTATCACCAGTCATAGCTATGCTCAAATCTGACTTGTATGCTATCTTCAGACTGCTGCCCTATTTCAGTGTCCCTTTCTGCATAAAGACCACAGGTCAAGTTCTGCAGCAAACGTATCCACAGTGCTTTTGAACTCAACGGGATCAAATACTTTGAGCAAAAGTATGCAGGACATTTAAATGGGATGATTTGAGAAGTAAGGACAAGAGAGGGATTTCTGAAAAGTAACAAAAGATTGTGAAATTTCTCAGGGATTAAGTTGTTTGAATCATTGCTCCAGCTTTGTTAAAAAAGGTATAAATTCATTTCAATTCTTAGTGGATTTCAAGCTGCCAGTTTCTGAGCTTTCACAGCCTTTGATGCAATTCCAGCTTTCTATGATGTCAGTGGATTATTCTTTCCCTAATTCTGAAAATACCATTTCTTCCCCAG
>NW_024962252.1:84502208-84689684 GCF_019238085.1 Lagopus leucura | reverse complement strand
CAAACCAAAACAAAACAAAACATTGCAGCAATCAGAGTAACTAAACATCTGAGTAACTGAACACTGATTTGGGCTCATTGTGGATGTTAACCCACTCTCTGCATTGGCATGTTTTTTTTATACACTTGTTTCAAGACTTGAGTGTAAGATGAAGATACTGGTGGTAAACTGCTATTTTAAATAACAATGATCCTAAAACACACAATGGACCATGCACTCCAGCTCCAAGCTACATACATAAAGAACAGTTAATCCATCCTTTAACTACAGCCAAGTTTGGGGTGGAATATGGAAGCTTTTTAGCATGTGGAGCAGCAAAACACAATAGTTTAGGCTGCAGCATGATGAATAGTTTATCCAACTGAAAGTAAAAGGAAAGTTTAGTCAGGAAGAATGTGTTAGGTACCTGGACTTAATCCATGACACCTGAGGTGACATCTCTCCTTGAACTGAAACAGTTCCAGAGCCTTTCAATCATAGCAGAATGACAGGACTGCCTAACTTTTGCAGTGGTAACACTCACATCCTACTAGTGTTCCTTATTAGGGCATCCAACAACTTTAAGTTACACTCTACAACTAACATTGTAGAGGGTCTGGTAGAACATCCAGGAACAGGGAGGTGCAGGAAACTTCTTGGTACTAAGGAGGGATGACAGTCCCATGCTGGACCTGTGGGGGAAGGACTTCACTTTTGAGACTGACACATACTGCAATACATTGTACCATGAGCAGGAACTCAACATTATCCAACCTAAAGTAAGGCGAATTTGGGCGAGCACCCCTCTGGCTTCTCCTGATACACGAGCTTGCTCATGGGTTTGCTTAGGATCAGCTAGTGGTATTCTGACAGCTTTTATTTTTAGTCTTCTGTGTGATAATGGTATCTTTTGGCTTTCTATGTTAATTGCAAGTATTCCTCTTACAAGCAAATCACTGGTTTGTAAATTTAGTTATTTAGCTCTAGCAGATTCCTAATTGGATGATATTTTTCAGTAACTATCATCATAGTTTCCCTGAGACTCTCTGGTGAGTTGGATTTGCTTTATACTTAGAATTCAGGACACAGGTTGTGAAAATAATATTGCTGCAATAAAACATACTTCTAACTTAAGGGGTGGTTGGGAATTTGTTTTATGTGGGAAGGGAAAGAGTTTCTCAGCATAAGGATGTAATGAAAGAACATGAATGTTAAACAGATGAAATTAATTTGCATTAGTTCAAACCTACATTTTACAATCCATTGATATCAGATTTTTTTTTTTTTTTTTGCCAAGTTTGTGTCCAGCAGCTACTTTCAGGATATTTCCCCTTGGTAAAATAGTTGTTTAATTTGACACCTAGCATGCACTAGATGGCGCTATTTAATAGTGCAAGTACATCCGTCCCGGGGCTGAGATTGCTGCTCCGCAGGGAAAGTTGGTGCTCAGGTTGTTGTGTTTGAAACACTGGCAAATGAAATCTGTGCCTTAAGTAGCATCTGATTATTGCTGTGGATCAACTTATATAGATTCAATGGCAAAATTTTCAAATGCTCGATTAGAGATTTTGGTCTGGAATTTAAAAAGAAATCCTGCGACTGAAGCTTAACTCATGCTGACCAAATCAGATCACGTTTTTGGAAGATTTGCAGTTTTCAAGGCCTTGCAGCCCTCCTCAGACCCTGGTCTGAGCAGTTGTGGAGGTTGCCCAGGGACACAAGACCAGGGAAAAGTTATCCCTTGAGCTCATATTTATAGGCAGCCACTTGGATAAGAGGTTAACATTATCTGTGTAGCTGTTTGAGCACCCTCTTTTCTGCAGCTCACAATATGAGCACCCTTTGCCACTTCCAGTGCAGAACAGTAACTTTAAGGACTGGTGCTGTGGCCCTGTCTGGGATTATAGAGCACACACACCAGTGTGTGCTCATCCCAATGGCAGCCTGAGTCACGTCGGAGGCTTAGACAGCTGTCAGCAGTAAGGTGGATCCCCCAGGAGGTAAAGATTAGGAAAGCAACAGCCATGGGAGGTAGAAATTCATGGGAAATCAATCCCATTCCAAAAATTCTTATTCTTTGACACAAGGTACCTTGCTGATTATAACCATATAAGAAATAAGCCAATGCTGGTGCTTAAACTATACAGATGTTCATGTGTACGCTGGGCCTTGGACACTACCCCATGGTTATCGTTGGTTTCTGGGTTTGCCCTAATGCATGATGTAAGCATACCCTGCTTGACTTTGTGACTTCACTGCTCTCACTTGTAAAATGAGGATTTCTTTTTTTTTCCCCTCTTATTTGATTAGACAGTAAATCTGAGCTGTACTCGTTTCCCCTTTCTTTGGATGGGGCCTCACCACTGCTGTTACTATGAATAATGCTATGTCTTCATAACGTATTATGGTCCCAAAATAACAACAGGCTATTTAGGAAGCTGTGCCCCAGGACAATACTGTTAGGGTTTCCACAGCCCAAATAGATGTCTGTTTGAATAACATTAAGAAATCCCATGCTGAGCAGCAGATACTGAGATGTCTAAATTAGGTGGTAAAATCTATATACCTGAACACAGAATGAGTCTGCAACACAGTAATGAGTGACTCACACTTACTGCTTAAGTCACTTTGGAGGCTGTGAGATTTGGAGGGTAGGGCCCAGCTATTTGGTTTGCCCTGTGTCACATAAAAGGGTTTGGTGACTCTCGATTGCCAGCTCATATTTATTTGCAGTCCCAGGATTTGTAGCTGACAATCCGTAAGCAATGAGCAGAAGCAGTGAGCTACCATAGCTATTCTTGTGAGCCAGTTTGCAAGAGTTTCTGAGGAGGCCAAAATCCATTTTTCCACTCTAAAGCATTTCAACTTCTGTTTGCTCACTAGGTGGCACAAATGCTTAAGAGATTGAGTTGGAAAGGTGTTCTCTGCAATTTTGCCCTGGATTCTGTAAACACATCTGGTCTGATCTTGATTGTTTCAGAATGGTCTGGTGGCCAAAGTTCATTTTTAAAGAACATTTCATTGCTATGCTCAATCTTCACCTGTGTGAGCAAATCTTCTAGCAGTGCTTTGCTGCAACCAACTGAAGTAATGACCATCACCACTGCTCCTGATTCCCAAATGTCCAAAACAAGGGAATGGAAACTTTCACCAGAACAGCGCCAGAGTAAAGATGATAATGCATGTATTTTTGG
Source organism: Lagopus leucura (assembly GCF_019238085.1). Lineage (NCBI taxonomy): Eukaryota > Metazoa > Chordata > Aves > Galliformes > Phasianidae > Lagopus > Lagopus leucura. Next base: position 84,686,511 of record NW_024962252.1, on the reverse strand, counting down.
AGCTGACGAGGGTGAAATATTTTGGGGGAAATGTTTAATAATCTCAGCTCTTGTATTCTCATTTGCACTTAAAAACAGAAACTGAACATTAAAAAAAAAAAAAAAAAAATGCACAAAAATCAACCACCAACAACAAACTAAAAAGGAAAAAAGAAAAAACCCTCTTCAACACTGATAGTTTTTGGGATATTTCCCCCTTCAGAAGAAGGTACTGGGTGGGAAGAAGCCCCAGGATATTCCAGGAGAAGGCATTTATTGCCCTTTTTCCATAGAGGCTTTTGCCAGGAGAACTTCAGAAAGGAAAAAATCAGTTGAAAAGGAAGTGAATTTTTTATTTTTATTTTTTCCAGTTTCATTGAGGAATCTGGATGTGTCAGGAGCTAAACTGTAAAACTTGAAGGTTCTTTTAAACAAAGTTCCATATGGAAAAATACCATCTATTCCAGTCATGGAGGAAAAAGTGAAGAAAAGCCCTATCTGGCCAGAAGGACCTGTATAATGTGGACAATTTTGAAAGAAGTACCAGTGAGGAATGGACTGACGCATCTGCAAGGGTAGCTCTCTTGCTTGGGTTAACATCCTGTATCTGCCCATTTGTTTTTATCATCCAAATGAAGGAATTAGAATCTGTGAAATTGTGGAGGGCTGACAAGTCCCTGTATTGGGCAAGAGCAAGCACCTTCCATGGAGCTGACCTGCCTGGCTACTAGCCTTGTTTCTTCCCTCAGAACAGGAAGAACTGGGCTTGATATAAGAAATTTGAAGATTGAAATCTTCATTTGCAGCTCATTTCTGGCTTAGCAGTACCGGTTGGCTTCATACACGTGCTTTTAGGACTGCGGGCACTAATCCCACAAGCTGTGTCCTGTGTTCCTTTCTCTAAGGGTTTAATTTACTACTATACGTTTCCACCATTCCACCAACAAAATATTTTCCAAGTATGAATTGTCGTACGACATATATGTATGTAAATACAAATTTGATTTTCTAGCTTTATAAATTCCTTCTGTCAAGGAATAATGAGCTTTTGGGTTTTATCTCTCTACCTCCAATGTTTTGCTCTGAGGATGACGGAAGTAATATGTATTTAAACCAAGAGTTGAGTGTGAGACCTGCCGACTCATGAGGTTTATGTCATGAATAAGGAGGGGGCAGGCAGTGGCAGGAAGCCACCACAACCATTAAAACGCAAGTGGAACATCTAAGGTAGGAGGGCTTTGAATGCAAATAACCGAACATTTTCTTTCCAAACATCTGCAAACTGTTAGTCTGATTTATTTGGAATTTAAAAATGTTTTTTAGCAGACTGACAGCTTATTTTAATTTTCAACTGTTACACTTTTCAGCCACTTGAATTAGGCAATGCCGTGTTGCCTTTGATACTGGAAAAATGTGCTCCTGTTTGTCAGGTACATTTGGGCCTTCTACCATGTGTACTATTTTCCTTCTTCTGTGGAGGTACCCATGTTTTATCCTTTCTGATCAAGTCATTGAGGCTGTCCGTGACCCTTCTTCAGACACTTGTCCTACTGGACAACAATCAACACAATCAACAATCAATAGGATTCCTAGTCCAATCCCATGGAGCAGTGTCATATTTTAAAGTGATATCGCCAAACACTGTAACAAATGAGGAATGTCTGTCTGTGGGTGGAAGAACTCAACTTTTTCAGGATTTAAAACTCTCCTTTTCTCACTATTTGGCCTCCATTACTGGCATTCTACTTTTGTTGCAGTGGTTGTCTGTTTAGTGAAGTTCTATGTATAGGTGTGGCACTGAAGGACGTGGTTTGTGGGCAATACTGGTGTTGATGGGTTGGTGGTTGGACTCGATGATCTTAGTGGTCTTTTCTGACCTTCATGATTCTATGATTCTACGATTCTACTTCCTTTTTCTGAGAATCCCAAACTAAACTAATAAGGATTTTCACTTCTAATCTAAACATTTTTACTTCTGATCTCAAAAATCTTTACAGAAAATAAAATCGTGTGATGTAAGAGTTATCAATCTACATAGGTAGTCAGATGCAGTGCCAGAGGATCCACTCAAGTGTAAACCTCAATTAAAGTATAACTACTGAGTTTTCCTTGCTTTCAGGATAAAAAAAAATAGGGTTTTCATTGCTTTATCTGAAAATGAAGTTCCTCCTTAGCATCTGAGAAACCTTCCAGGTTTTGCTTGAAAGCAGTCAGAAGCTCAGCAGGGCTTTGGGTGAATGAGTTACTGTAGCATGTCCCCGAATTCACTCATAATAAAAACCTGACCATTCTAAAACTGAACTTACTATAGACTGTGATAATGACACACAGGGTATTTGACTTTTCATGATTCATCTTGTTATTATCACAAAAATCTTAATGGCTGATGCCGTATTGCCTGTGGCCAGCAAATAGTAGATATACCTTCCAATAAACTTGAGCTCTTGATGTTGTTAGATTTAGTCTTTATTGTATCAAGTATCTATTAAACGACTCTAGATTCAGGTCTCTCTTCTGCAGACTTCCCTAGATGCTTGGACTTATAAGCACTGTAGGCACCATGGGTAATGTGGGTTTCATTAGCAACAGTAAAATGAGTGTCTTGCTGGGTTTAGGGAAGAATTTGGTTAAGGTAAGGGAGCAAAACATCTCCCTTCATCTCAGCTCATTGCTGCTGAACATTTGACAAAATATAAACTGACATTCCTGAGCAATCACAAAGGGCAATGCATATCCCATTGCTTTCTCTGAATTTACCATGTTCTCCTTTGTGAGAGACCCTGAACTGTAGAACTAATGAGCTACTTCCAGCTATTACAAGTATAACAAAGACAGAATAAACCTCGTGGAAATCCACATTGAAATTACAGTGACGGTAACGTACATGTAAGCGTAGATTTAAAAGGGGTATGCTTGTTTAAATTCCTAGTAATCCATAATTTGCATGGTGTTTTGGGAGTCCTCACCACAGAACAATTCTGACAAAAAAGTACTGTTCCTGGGAACTGTTTAATGACTGGGCATAAGAAGCACTTGTCCAGTCTGAAAAGATGAGCACTGGATTACTAATAACCTTTTTCATATAGATGCTGGACTTGCAAAATCAGTTTTTGCCATTTTAATTGGTTATTCAAGCAATATTTTCTACCATTTTTTTCCCCATCTGACCTATCTGGAAGCTTAGAGTTTGATTTATGTGCAGTGCTGTGTGAAGTGTGTTACAGACATGAATCAAGCAATGCAGCTTATAGCTACAAAATGTTTTATGATGTTATACTGAGTAAACTATCATTGTAGTAAGTGGTGGATGAAAAGCACCTCATCAAATCAGGGGGAATCCTGGAAGCTTCATAGGAAGTTTGAGTGACTTTTTCACATTCTAAGTGGCTGGCTTGCTCTTCCCATCAGCCTCCCAATAGCTGTTCCAGCAGTAAAGGTCTTCCTGGCCTCTGATTCACTGACAAGACCATATAACTTCAGCACTTAGGAAAAACCCACAGTAGTTGTTGCAATTTGTTCTTCTGACTTAACTATCAGCTTGCAAAGTTGAAAATCTGTGCCCTGTGTGCGATGGGTTTTGTTTGGAAATTGGTCAGTGGATGGTAAGTTTGACAGTGCTTCTAGCAAATGGATATGTTGAGGGAAGCCTATGTGAAACGAGATTCACCTCAATGTATAGGTCCAGCACAGAGGTGTAAGAGTGTCCTTACACGATAAAAAGACATGTATATTTTGTGTGTACAGTCATGCTGAATGATTTTCAAAGCTGCCTTCCTCCTCTTTCATTTTAATTCATAAGTCAGCCTTTGAGCTGTCTTTGCATACCACCCTTCCCATGGCAGCTAGCCAGGAAAGAGGATACTGGGATACTCTATACTGGGAATTGAAAAGGGAAGGGTCAGTTGTTTTCAGCCCACAAAGGAGGACATATCAATCAGTTGTCAAACCAGGAGATTAGAGCATCCAAAGTTAAAGAAGTCTGAAATAGATCATAAATGCCTCAAAACTCTCCTGTAACAAGAGTGTGGAGGATGTGGGAGGCAGCTGAGCTAGCTGTTCCTTCACATTTGAGAGAAAGTGTCATCTTTCAAAAACCTTTTGATAAAGCGTCTTACAGTTCCAGCAAAAACAGCATGCAAAGACAACTGTCTGCAGAGTACTGTTGTCTCCTCGTTTGCTCTCTGGTTAGGAATTTCACATCAAAGAGGGAAGATACCTATGGGGGAAGGTGGAGAGTAAAGAAAGCTAAAGGGATTTAGAAGAGCTATTCTTATTTTCCTCTGTGCTGCAAATTGTTTTAATAACTGGTCTCCTGGTAAAAGATTTGTTCCATGTATGCTTTCACGATCTCACCAGCAATTTCACAAACCAAAAGTGCCTGGGAATGTATATATGTACGAAACACTGACTGCAGCCAGCAGTTCTCAAAAGGTGCTGGCACACCAAAGCTAGTGCACAGTATGCAGGACTTCAGTGCAAGTTGGGTAACTCAAACTGAAGATGCAAACAGTAATGTGAATAATTAACTCTGCAGAGTTTCACATCTGTATCTGAAATGTTCCAGCTGCCCTCTTCATGTGTACACAAGGCTGAACTCTAATGCTGAATCAAAACAGACATAATCTGGGAAAATGCAAGGCAACGTGTAATCTTCCTTACTGGCAGCTGTCTCCTCAAAGGGAACAAAGAGAAATGCAGATGTGGTCTCTAGGAGTGTTGTGGACATTTATGATTTTAATATGGATGCTGTGTGCAGTTCTTTCTGAAAGAAAATAGAGATGTTAAACTGAAGTCAGAGGGAGACTTGAAGTCGGTTTAGGTACTGTAAAACGGACTGTTCCATTAAGGGCAATTGGCTCTAAATTTATTTGTATATCTTTGTTTATATGGAGGGTGGAGGCCTGCTGACTGAAGTCAGGCCTTGAATGCCTTAATTGTAGGTGCCATTTCTTGATTTCATTTGCAATCATTTTAATAATGTAACACCCAATATTAATTTGGAATTAGGTAGAAATACAATGCTGAGGCTAGCTGAGATTCTTGTCATATTTTATCAAAGCATCCATTAATTGCTGAGGATGAGGGTTTGAGTTAATCCAGAGATGGGTTTGATGAGTCTTGACTTTGTACACACATTTAAAAGTTCCAGTGTTCTGATACGGAGTGGGTGGAGGTCTACTTGGACCATGATAAATATTTCAAGATGATGAATAAACAAAGAATAGATATTTTGATTTCACTCTGTTTCTGTCATCAACTGCCAATTCTCTATGGTCCCCACCCTAACTGTTAAGGCTAAAGCCAGAGTGCTGAACCATTGTAAACCTCCTCCTGACACTGTCAGCTATGACAGTTATTAGACAGAATCAGTTTGCATTGCTGAACAATGCCTCTCTCTTTAGGTACAGCTGAAAGCATTCATGCATTGCTGTGTCTCAGTAACACCTTTAACAGATGCTTGAAGTGAACAACAGATCTGTCTGCCTATTGTGGTTGAATAACATTGTATTGTATGGGGAAATTGGTGACGGAGATGGAAATTCACTTGAGAACTATGTTGTGTTCAGCTGTAGTAAGCTGAGGTGCAATTCTTGCAGTTATCTCTAGTGTTGCTTTGAGATGATCAACCATGGACATCTTCTCAAAGAAAGCCATGCATAGCACATAGATAGCATTGCTTATTAACAAACTGTTCAGGTGCTTGCCTGGAGAGGAGACATACCTGAAAAGTTTGCAAAAAAAACCCCCAAAACAACCAAAAAACAAAGAAGGAATAAATAAAAAAGAAAGAGTAGGGAATGCAAATCTTTTTTTTTTTTTTTTGTGAACGTTTTGAGTTTCTGGACTGTATCTTTGAGTGTGTTTCTGAGGTGATTTCTGAGTGGATAGAAGGTAGATGTGGGACAGTTGAAAACTGAGCGGTGTGGTTATGCTAGGGCAGTGTTGAAGCTCAGATAGTCTAAATCTGGCTGTCAGCAGGGTGTGGGTGCACTGCTGGGCTTAATCATGACTGTATTATTTCACATTTGGAGCTACTTGTGTCTGCCAGACCTGGTGCGTGAGTAGATCCACCTTGCTTCAGCCCCATGATGAAGGCGTGCCCTTGTGCTATGAGAAATGTTGGAGATCTTTCTCCTGCTGGCAATGCTGAAATTATTACCATGACTCACTTAATATTGTGGATGGATGTATGACAATTGCATCCACGAGGGTCCAGGGAATGTATGAAGGATCATCTGTATGTGGAAGGTAGTGTTGCACTCAATATTCACTTTTTTTTTTTTTTTTTTTTTCTGGGAAAAGAAAAGTGTATGCGTTACTTATAATCACAATTTGATGAGTTGCTGATATTACAATTAATACAGAATGATTATTTCAGAAGTAAATATTACAGTAAACAAAAGTACAATTCCAGAAAATATCTCAACAATGATGAAGTTAAAATTCTACACAGGTGTTGTATTACCTACTCTATCTTTACTGTTATGCACAATATTATATCCTTCCACTGACGCTTTGGGCTCTTGCTCCAATCTTGTCACTTGCTCCAATCTGGAAGAGGACTTATGGTGTAACATGAATGTCTCATGTCTTCCTAAAGGAAGACTAATGAAGGGTTTTTCCTCTATTCCTTTTTACAGTTTTTTTCTAACATGCTTTCACATTTTCTTTCCTTAGTCTGCAGCTCCATACTGCACCCAAATTTCTTATGTTTGGAGCATTTTACCTCTGTTGGATAACTGTTTGTTCCCCTTGTTCCTCCTTAAATACTATTCTGTCTATTGCACAGATTTACAGCACTTTAGTTGGTGGGATGTTGACTTCCCAGGACTTTTAGGTTTTTTACCGCAACATGTTCCCTCCTCATGAGCTTTAACATTTCAATTGACATATGCTGTTAACAACAAAGGGCTTTTGATAGACTTCTCATTGTATGAGGTAAGGGACATTCTTCAGATGCAAGGGCACACGCAATTGGCATAAAAAACTGGGAAACTATGTCCAGCTTGTGTACAGATCTATAAATGGGCACAGATCAGGTCTTCCATCTTAAGGTGCATTTTACTTCAGTACGTGGGAAAACAGCAGAAGTTGCATATATATTCTTTTCCAGATGTTATGGGAGGACACTTAATTAGCTTGCACAAGCCGTAGGAAATGTCCCACCCACAAGAGGAAACGATAACTCATGATAGCCTCTGCACACTCTAGTGTGTTGGGCAGTGCTTTCCTTCTCCTCTCCCTCCCTCTCAGGTGTGTGGCTATCCTTCATATCTGGACAGTTCCATTTCTCTGTTCAGTGAGGCACTCAACCATTTTGTCTAATTATATCTGATGTTTTACTCATAGTATCATGCTCTTCTTCAGAGGAAATGAAAAACAGATTGTTTCCTTGGCAGCAAAGAATAACAAATGTGCTGCATCAAATTGCTGTTGGATGAAAAAGGGCTCCAGGCTGCCTCTGAGCCAGGCAGTGCTAACGATGCTTTGACAGGCAGAAGGCTGCTTATATTGCTATACAGGCGCTGCTCCCTTGATACATAAAATTGCTCTGAACTGAAGTTAATGTTACTTTTCTGAGGGGTGGCAGTGGATATCTGACTAGGCAGAGGGTGCTAAAAAAAATTCCAGGAGGCTGTGATTTGTTTAAATGAATTGTCATTAAAAAATAGGAATAAAATCAGCACACTCCATTATCTGAACATATTTTTATTTTGAGTTCGAAGGCAAATTTCATTTATATATTGGGCTTGCTGCAATTAAAAAATAATGAACAGAAAGCAGAAAAAAAATAGTGCTTATTTATATATATGTATACGTATAGAAATTAAAAGATATTACAAAACCAAGTACAATGTAATATTCTGCCTTTACCAAAGCAGGATATTTCCTCAGTGGAATTCATTAATTTTTCTTTTTTGCCAGAAACTTTCCCTTAGAGAAAAACTGTGTGATATTTTTTGTCTTGTTCAGTACAATTACCCTTATCCTACTGAATGCAAACACTAAAATTTGACTAGTTTTGTGACTGATTGTTTTTGTGCCATCTCCATGTATTTTGTAATATGTTTCATATTCCTCATGTCCATGTTACAGAGGTTTTTTTTTTTAATTAATAGTGGAAAATAATGTAGGTGAATCTTCACAACTTTTTTAGAGGTACAAGTCCAGAAGTTGATTTAGTTCTTTTAACATTTGCAGATACTGACTATTAAAACGGAGTTCACAAAGAATGAGCAGAACTATTAAAAAAAAAAAGCAACAAAAAACTTATCTTGACTTTGTATAATTTGATGAAATCTTGAACTGACTGTCCGCTGCTCTCTCAGAATTGTCTAAATGTTTCTGGGGATTCTCATTGCTTCTTCCTGTAGACAACTGAACAGTGAAAATCCTGAAGGCCTTCACTAGTGCCATTGTGGACATTTTTGCACTGAAAATCTTCTGATGAATTGGATTTGATAAAATCCTTTAACCAGCTCTTGTCATTATATGCGTTATGCACCCTATCTTTTCAACTACCACTACTTTTCTTCCTCTAACAATATGTAATTTTAGTGAGAAGTGAGAAATCTGAAACCCATGATGACTGGATATGATGTGGGTGAAATTGCCCTAGTTTTAGCTAGGATGGAATTGTTCAGTGTCAGATATAATGTTATGTTTGGTTCTAGGAGAAAAACAATGTTGATAATAGCACGAGTGTTCGCAGTTGCTACTAAGCAGTGTTGTATAGAGCCAAGGCCATTCTCAGCAGAGATTCAGTGTCATCGATACAACCCTACTAATTTTTAGGAATATGTAGTACTTGTTTATTTAATGTGTTGGCTTGATTTTTTTTAAATTTGGTTTTGTTTTTACTTCCTTCTGGTAAGCATCTTGCATCATTCATTTTTTCTGCTACATCAGCTTTCTGAATGACTAGTATCTATCTTATTTTTCCCATTTGATTTCCTAGCCACAAATCTTTGCTTTTTTTTTTTATTAATTTTTTTTTTTTTTTTTTAATGACTACTCAGCCATTTCATTACTGCATCTGTGCAAATGGGTTTTGCTCTGCTTTTCTTTTGTTGGAGGTCAGACATAGCACTACTTTACATCTTGCAAAGACAAAAACCTGCCCTTCTGTTAAGTTATATCATTGTGCAAATGGGAGACCAATAAACAGTGTCTATCCTCACCATCCAGAATGCTTTATCAAATATACTTGTTCACATTGCTCTTATAAATCAAGGAGGTCAGTCTCCAGCTAGGTCATGAATTTCAGCTTTGAGTCATCACTATTACTCAGTCATAATAGAAATATGCAGGAGGAATGTGTTCTTGTTTTCATGTGTGCAAAAATGATATTTATTGGAGATGGAAAAAAGAAATCAAGACAGAAAACATACTACCCTTCATATTCTCAAAGCCTGACATCAGCCTCACTTGGATTATGTATTTTTGCTGCAGTCGTTATCTCTGAGCCAGACTTCTCTGACTTGGGAAATCTCATCAGAAGAGTACTGACGAGAGGCCTCTGTGATTGCCTACTTCAGTTCTAAGAGGTGGACATCATGGTTCATCATAGTAAAGTCTTCCTTAACCTCTGTCATTGGGGAGGGTGGATAGCTGTAGCTTTTAATTGCAAAGGAATGAAGCGTGTGCCATTTCAGAGTTTTTGAGTGCTTACAACTGCTAATCATGTTTTAAAGAGCTGTAGAACTTTCTTGTTTTTCTTTTTAATCCTTCTTAAGTGAAACTAATTAATCTCTGAAAACAGTCTTTAAAATTTTTCTTATTGTTCCATGCAGCCCTGGCCTTCCAACAAGCTCAAATCATCCTGACATATTCACACAGTAGAAGAAGGCGTTTTGACACGTGTGCACATCGTTTTCATATACTCACTGGGGATGACTCCAGTGCCTGAGGTTTCTTTTAAGACTCTGAAAAGCCTTTGGCTCTGTGCAAGACTGCATTCCTAAACAATATACCAACTCTGAGGTTCAGCCAATGTTTACTTAATTTGCAAGAGAAATTTTTAATATTAAAAAGAAAACAGTCCTCCTGCATTCCACATAGGTAGATTTTATTTGCCATTTTTCAAAAAAATGCAGTAATAATAATGACAGATGGAACTGCTTTCTCTGTGGAAGAGTCATAATTACAGTTGAATCATGGTTGTGGGATGACGAACAGATAGGCACAAAGAGTTTTGCAGTCAGACACGATTATGAATATGTCTTCTTGATTAGCTCTTTCTGAACACCAAAGTGATTGGCAGTGAGGATCTATTTAATTCTTAATGGAGAACTAACTAATATATTAATGTCATGAGGAGACTGTCTGTTGTGGGCCAAATTTTCAGCTGGTTTAAGTCTCAACCTCAAAAGTGACAATCTATCTGAGCTATTTTATCAACAGTGGATGTAGCCCTGTCTATCTGGAAGATGTTTCTTGTTGATGGTCCTCTGAGGCTGGGCTAACTTCAAGCTGCTATAGAAAAGGCTATTCCATGTTCACTGCTGCCTCTAAGTGCTTACATTCATCTCTTGCTTTGACACTGGAGCAAGCTGATCTGACTAATCACAGAATCACTGAAGTTGGAAAGGACCTCTGGAGATCTTCTGGTTCAACCCCCTGCTGTAGCAGTTCCGTACATCATTGTGCATGGGTAGTCATACAGGAGGGTTTTGAATATCTTCAGAGAAGGAAACCCCACGGCCTCTCTGGGCAGCCTGCTCCAGTGCTGTCACCCTCTTCCTCATGTTTGTATGGAACCTTGTGTATTTCAGATTGTGCCCACTGCCCCTTGTTCTGTTACTGGGCACCACTTAAAAGAGCCTGGCTCCAAACACTTGGCTCCCATCCTTTAGATATTTAGAAGCACTGATAAAATCCTCCCTTAGCCTACTCTTCTCCAGACTGAGCAGTCCCAGGTCTCTCAGCCTTTTGTCATACAGTCTCCTAATCTTTGTGGCCCTCTGATGGACTCGCTCCAGCAGTTACCTATCTTCCTTGAACTGAGGAGCCCAGAACCGCAAAACTGGACACAGTAGTCCACATATGGCCTCACCAGGGCAGAGTAGAGGAGTGAATCTCCTCCCCTGACCTGCTTGCCACACTCTTTTTCTCTTTTTAATGCACTCCAATGCATGCCTAAAAATGATTACTTTTTCTTTCTGCCAGCTCAGCTTATTTATTTGGGCTGATTGTAGGGTCATGTGGTTGGTGGAATTTTTACAGGCAAGGCAGCAAGAATATGCCCAGGGAAAAGACAAGGCATCCCTTTCAATGGCAGCCCATGAACTGGTTTAGGACATCTGTGAAAATGCTTTATTAGATATACCAACTGGGACCTTGTACTTGCTGATATGAACAGTAAAACTCCCATGTAGTAGGACTGGACTCTTATTGAATAAATCTGCTGATGCTACAGAAGAAACATCTTAGCTGTCAGTGTAAAATGCATATATTGCAAGAGGGAGGAGAACAAGGAACAGACACAATCCATTATTTTATACAGTTAAGGTTTCCAGTGTTGAGGGATTAAATCTATTATGCATAATATACTTTCTGGAAATCGAAGTGTGTAGCATATGGAGCATGTGGAACGCCTTCATGAACTGGGGAACTTGGAATCAGAAGAGGGGGATCAGAATGGGGGAAAATATCTTTCAATATTTGTTGGATTTTGCTCTTCAAAAGCATGTGTTATTGTAAGTGTCATGCTCTAGGAGGAACAATGATCACTAGAAAAATTGTGCCATTAGAGATGATTTTAAGTTCAGGGTTTAATATGTTATTTTTCCAAACTTACTTAGAAATGTGTTTTTATTTTTAAAGATTGCTTTCATGGACTGTCAAGTGTTCCTTTTAGGAACCAAGAGGAAATCTTTCCAAAGCCATACGAGAATAAATTAGTTTTACCCAGGGTGAGCATGACACGTGCATGCTTTCCTGCAAAAATGACCCTACTTATTTGTCTTCTACTCAGCAGTTTATCTGTTTTTACAATGAGCCAAATAGATTCAAAGGGAAGAAAGGCTGCTCCATTTGTTTTCTTCCCACACAAGTTGCATTTCAAATATTTTGCACTTTTGCAAGTGTTGTGCAATCACTCATTCAGAGACATTCGGCCCACAGTATTTAGTCCTGACAACTGTGCAGACATGAAGATAGAAGGTGCTGCTTTGTTGTTCTGAATCACTTCATGAAGAGAAGCCAATCCAAACAGATTTTATTTGGGTGTAAGATTTTTTCTGGTATTATTGCCAAGACAGCTTCATGCTCAATTAAAAACAAAACATGCTGAAGCCCTAAACCTTTTAGCAATTCCAGATCTCCTAGTGATGTCAAATTGGGCAATTCCCCACCATGGAGACATCATTTATTACAGAGGCTGACATCAGTGAGAGACTGTATTCTGCTATCAGGGCTCTTTACTGGGATGCAGGAGAACTAAACTCAGTTTTCACCTTCTCTGTGCAACCTTTGTGTGACCTTGATAAAACCACCCCTCTCTAACTTGACATCGTGAAACTTACTGTATTTTCAGCTCACAGAATTGTAGGGGTTGGAAGGGACCTCCAGAGATCATCGAGTCCAACCCCCAACTCATGTCCTGCATGGTAACTTCTGAAAAGGGTGGTTACAGTGCTTTGTGAGAATCTCGTAACCATTAGCAACGTGCTTTTGCAATTTAAAAGGTAGTTTAATTCTAGGTTATATGCAGAGTGACATTTCACCAATGCACGTGTGTAGGGCTCCACAGAACGCAGTAAGTATGCAAGACCTCTCTTTCCTGGAGCATTTGACTTCTCTGACACTAGTTTGCTCTCATTTGCTTTGAATTTAGGCAATTCAAAGAGGAAGTGTCAAAAGTATAGTTTCATGCCAAATAGTCATTTTGATTGCCATCTAAAGATGGTCTCTGTCACTAATTGCATCTCTTCAAGGGATCTAGCTGTTAAAATTGGGAAAATGCTGATTGCAACCAAAACTTGGAAGAAGGGCAGGGCAGTACCTTTACTGATGAGCTGTGCTGGAGAGTGCGGTTCCTATCAAGTTTCATGGTTTTAAAGGTCCTTGATGTTTCCATGTTTCCACCTCAATAGAAATGCTTACTTCCGCATTTTTTTTTAACAACCTGATTTTTTCCTTTAAAATGGTGTCACTGTCTGCCAAATGGCTGTCTGAACAAATGCATTTGAACCAAAAAGTGGAAGGAAAGAGCAGAATGTAGGTCAACTTGATATGAAAGATTTACAGTTTTCTTGGTGAGATCAGTTCTAAATCAGTTCTCATCCATCACATTTTTGTAATTAAGTATTTGTTCCATTCAAAATGAAATGCATCAAGAGAAATATTGTTTCAGTAAAAATAAATGTAGGTAAATTTGGTCTCAAAATGTTGCTTCAATCTGGAAAATGGCTTCATTCCATTGTCTTTTCCAAAATTATTACTTTCTTGGCTATTCTTGTGACAGCAAAGAAAGCTCAGAAACTTCAGGAGACAGCCTCTTGTGAAATCATAGTCTAATTTCCCAAGAAGCAGAGAAAGAGCGGAAACACATGATAACAGCAGGAAAGTTGCACTCTCCCAGAGTTTAATGGCTTTGTGCATTGGGTGAATCTCCGTACTCATGATCAGCAGTAACTTTTTTTAGAGGAAGTCCTGCTGAAACCACTGGGAATAGTATTTTATGTAAGAATGAGCATGGCTGAGGGGTAAGAAGCAAGGGGAGTTAGTCCTAATTCCAGGCAAATGTGTGTCTGCATTTTGCCTAGTGGCAGAACTCAGTTTGAGCTCTCTGTACCTTTTTTCCCCTCTTCAAACATTTACGTGGACTTTCTCCTTCTGAAAAATCTTCTTAGCTTCCAGGCTGCTGCCAATATCTGGTGGTGGCCAAGCTACTGCGCTTCCTGTCAGCAGCATGATATTCTTGCTGGCAAGCAGGACACACAAGTGGATGCATGGTTTTTGACCTGTTTATTTCATGGCTTCTGAGGAACTGCAACAACATCCCATGTGTAGGGTCCATACTTGCCCATGCATGAGCTGGTCTTCTCACTGCTTCAGAAAATCTTTTTGTCCTCCTGACAGAGGAGAACATCATAGTCAGTAGATAACAGACTCCAAAATACCAACCCAATATAGTCTGGGAACCTAACTTGTACTTTCTACTTTGATTAGATTATGGAGCAATTTGGATTAATTGCAGTAGTAATAAAAGACAGAGGATCTTTTGTTGACAAAGAAGGGAGCTTTTAATTACTTCTTTGTGTTGACGCATTAAACCTTGGTATTAGAGTAAAAAGTGACTGTTTCCAAGATATATGCCTGTTGATAGAATAACCTGTATCTCTGTTCATCACTGGTTGAAGTTCCAGCTTTGGAATATGTAAGAGTGCCTCACAGCTTTTAGCAGGTTATAGGCCCTCACATCAAATCTTTCCATTGTTAGATGCAGTCATGCTGGCATTGATTGTTCCATAGATTTGACAAGGGAAATTAATGAACTGTTTAGCTACCAACATTCATGCCCCAGTAATCATGGCTCTGTTGGGCAGTGAGAGTTGTGCTTGCTAGCAGTCTTGTGTCATGACAATGGCAGGCCATGCAATGTATCTGCTGTGGAGGTGCTTGGTCAGACATGCAACATTGGCTAGGCAGGTGATGGGTACCTGTACAGCCACAACTTGCTGTAAATGCTCTGTATTTCACTGAGCAGGATGATTGCTCTGGCACCTTTCCTCAGGATTTAAAGGACTGCACTGGTGTCATGGACTGGGCAAGAAGAACATTCCCAGCCTTCACTTTTTAGTGAGCTTTGACTTGCACCAGTGCAAGGCTGTGGTGAAAATGAGCTAGAATCCTTTCATATGAAACCAAACTGAAAGGTGTGGATGTGCAGTTGCACAGGCATGCTCAGTACCTGGGCTCAGATCAAACTTAGTATGAGGAAACACCATACCCTCTTGAAATTCAGGTCCTCGCCAACAACTGATTCACCTGCCAGAGTTTCTATTGCTTTTGCATTGCTTTCTAAGAATGTTGACGTACAATTTCAAGCAAATTCAAAGAGGAGTAGAAAACTTAACTGGTGTTTGAATTTAACTTTTGTATATGCACCCTGAAATAGTCTCTGATAGTGACTAGGGGAGGAGGAGAACTGGAATATGGTACTTCAGGTGTGAGCATATAAAGAAACCACAAAATGCACTTGCTTAGCCCTATTATGTGCAATGTGATTGCCACAGGTTCTGCTTCAGCTCCAGCAAAATCATATATTTGCAAAAGTTAATGTGGGTCAGAGGATGAGAAAGATAAGTGAATGTAGTGACACATGGTGGGGAAGGAATTGGATGTGAAATAGGAATGCAGTGTTTGGACAAGAAATGCTGATGTACTGAGCCAAAGAAATAGGCTCAAGATCAATCAGCCAGAAGACGAAAAGCTTTAAAGGCAGAAGAAATGCTAAAGTTAGCATGTGTGGCTTACTATAAATTGGGGTAATCTGAAACAGATATTCTCTGAAGAATACTTCCAATGTTCCCTGGCTCTGCTCCAGGTACTTCAAAGCTCTGTTATCAGTGAATTGTGGTCCCAGTGTTAGGAAAGCTGGGTGATGTTCTAAGGAAATGTCAACTTTAGATCACAGTTTCCTCTCATTTCTGTGAAAAGAGGTCAAATTAGCAAAAGCACTGCCCACACGCCGTCTCTGTCACAGCCCTCTGTGGCCTGCTTTGTTAATGCTTGAGCTAATCCTTAGGCTAGGGAAGAAAATTGCTTTGAAACAGTAGGCTATTTGATTTAGGAAGCAAAGTTTAAAATAATACCCCAGCAATGTGTTGCCAAAAATCTCCTGGGCTGTAATGTTTGTTAGAGGCATGCAGAACAATTAAGGGAAGTTTTTAATGTCTCTCCTCCACTTTAGGATCCTTCCTACTCTGCAGGATCTTGTAGGGCATTGGGTAAGCCTCAACTTTGCTATGTGGGTGCTAATTAGTACAAGGTTTGATGAGGTAACTGGGGTGAACTTCTACTGCGTCCTATATAGGCACAAAGATATGATTCTCTTATCTAAACAATACCCACAGTGCTCTTCACCACTTTATTCTCAGTGATCTGACACTGGGCTTGGAAAAGTTTATTTTTCCTTTTTATGTAATGTGTC
This sequence comes from Lagopus leucura, assembly GCF_019238085.1. Classification (NCBI taxonomy): domain Eukaryota; kingdom Metazoa; phylum Chordata; class Aves; order Galliformes; family Phasianidae; genus Lagopus; species Lagopus leucura. The sequence goes on along the minus strand of NW_024962252.1, from coordinate 84,670,373 downwards.
TGGTTCACAAATCCAGGTATTGCTTGTACTAAAACATTGAAATTGCTCTGCTTGCCAAGGGTCAGTTGTGTTAATTCAGAAATGACTTTGTCAGCAGGTCACACGTAAGAGACCTTTTAGAAGTTAAATATGTTAGTCCATGAGTTGTTGGCATAGGAGAGATCATTAAAATGTCTCACTTGAGTTTGACTGCTGAATTTCAGTGGAGCTTGGTGCTCATTGTGAAGAAGGTTTCACATATTTTAAAATAACTTCAGTTTTATTCTTGGTCACCCTCATAATTGATCGATCTAGGACAGGAGACAGTTGTGCCTTGACACGGCACAGTTCAGTGTCTCAAGTAAGGATCTGTGGAGGAGTCTATGTAGCTATTGCTAACCACCTAAATAGGGAATCCCTTGTTCCTTGCTGCAGTGTACAATTGCATCTAGGCCAAGTGTTTCAGTTTGCACATGCTGCCTCTCTACATTTAAAAATTGCTGTGTTGGATAGGTAAAGGCAATGACATCTCCTGACTGAACCAAAATGAATATGACAGGAGCTGGATTTCCAGAATTTCCTATGGTATGGAGGTTGAGAAGGACAAAGATAAGTCACACTGAAGATCTCTACATATCATATCAATTAATTTCTTATTAATGGTATATTCTGTGGCAGAAATAAGAAGGAAAAATATAATTATATCCATTTGATATCTTGGTCTAAAAACAGCTCCAAAGGCACAAGCTTTGAAAACATACGATGAAAGGAAATCAAAAGATTGCACTGTTTTGGATCTGTTTATTTTTGTTAGCTCTGGGAGCACCAGCAACTGACAGACATAATCTTATGCTTCACTGATCACAGATGTAGCTGCAGCAATAATACAGGTGGTCCTTACAAAACCCTCAGTGAGCCACCATCCCCTCCCCAGTCTAGTTCTTCAGTGCTTTATTCCTCCACACAGTCAGGTCAATACAGGTCAACCTTGGACAGGACTACACACACATAGGCAGTTTAGGTATAATATTGTATTTATCACCGACGATTTACCTCTGTTACGCATTTCTTAATCTGAAAAAATACTTCCTCTGGTGAGGAATTATAACACTATTATTCCCTGATTCTTCAGAATTACAAGACTAAGTCCTGATGTGATGTGAAAGGCAATGCTGGGACCATGCATGCATGACATCAGGAGAAGGATGGTTCTGTATTACCCAGTTGGAATGATGAATCATTCCATTGATCATGCTCAAGAGAGTCTCAAATATTCAATTCACACATACTGTTTTTGTCTGGGGGAAGGATAGATGAAATAAAATATTACAAGTGAGAGATGCTAGGCACTTTGTTTACTACACTAGTAAAAACAAAAAGCTCAAATACTCTGCTGAATACGCCATAGATTCCTGTGTGGAGCTGAGTAGAATGAGAGTGAGAAAGCTGAAGTAACTGGCAGACAAAGAGCCCTGTGGATTTAGAAATGCCTAGTTAAAGCAGCCTCTTTGCATTTTTGCTGCTAGTGGCAAGCTGGTGCTTGTTTTAGCCTTAGATTTTTGCTTTTGGCTCAGGGATCCCACTCTGAACTACACAGAGTAATTGCTGCTCCCAGCCAGCAATAGTCTTTCAAGCATGATCTAAAGGCTCATCTCTTGGAGATTAGGTTGCTTGTCTTTCAAGGCTTGTCTTGCTTTTTTTTGGTCACTCTTGTTATTTTAAAGGGCGAAAAAGAGAGCATGTCCAACTATGAGTACTGAATGACTTTCCAAAGGTTAACCTTTGTTCTCTTTGTAAGTTATTTATGAATAGCCAGCTATTCAGTTTGTTCAGTTATTGTGAATCATTTCATTTTGGATTTGGAAGTTTGTCATGAACTGTTTGCTCTGTGTTCAGGTAGTCTGACTAGTGGGATGTGACTAGTCTGCAATTTTGCTGACTGGAATGCTAATAAATGGGAGGAAAGAATTCAATGTTTTTAGGATGACTGCTTTAACTCTTGCATAGGAAAGCTTTCATGAGCAAACAGCCACTAAAATATTCACCAGACGTTCTCTTCCAGAAAATATTCTAATGCACTGTAAGTCACTTATTTATAGATGTTGAAAATAGTTAAAATTGTTTCTGAAGGCTGTAGAAGTGGTTTCTCTTCAAACAAGCATTTAAATAGCTTATTTGGTGAGAGTGGACCATCATTTCATTGGGGTAGATGTTTCTTTTTTTTTTTTTTTTTTTTTCAAACGTAGAATGGTTGCAGCCTCATAAATATGTCTTCCCTAGGGATTTGAGCTTCTTAGAAATAGAAATTCCTTCAAATCTGTGCTCTCCTATTTCCAGAAATGGATTCAAAGAAGTAGAGCTTGTGAAATTGAATAAACGACTGCATCTATTGAACAGATTCATATCAGACTGGATCTCCAATTTATTGCAACAGTCTGCTGCTGAGGTATAGCAGCAGAAAAGTAAATTCAAGGCTCTGTGGATGGAAATAGTTTTGGAGGAGGGAGACTCATTGTCACAATAAGAAAGGAAAACTAGTTAATATATTTAAAGTACATTGGGAGGATAGCTTCATGATTTTTCTTCCTTTCTAGTCCTTTTCCATTTAAGCTTCTTTTTAACATTGCTTGACATTGCTTCTTCCTAGAATTCATCTTCTTTGGCACTATTTAACATTCCAAATTCTCCTTTTTCTTTTTAAAAAAATGCTTCACCATTACAAAGTGAAGGCCTTGTCATCCTCCTTGTCAGTGAGGACAGCTGAGGGGCGGTACTGCTGTGCGACCCAACCTGTGAAGTACTTTCTGCAATTGCTGCAATTAAAGACAAGATGTGATTTTGTAACTCTTCAGCAGGACAGTTGCCTTAAGCTATCCATGGGACTGCTGGATGTGGGCTGAGAGCAGTCTCTGGGCTCTCAGTCCCTGGCTTTTCTCTCTAATCTTTAGAAAAAAATAACATGAAGAGGATATTGTGAATGCATGCATGCATGTATTTGGGGAGGGAAAGGAAGAATATTCCCAGGAAGAGTGTTCAGAAATGCTGTTAGCTTGGAACATCCTCTCACTGGCTCTCTGGTTAGCTGTGGAGGTCCCTGCAAAGACACCCTGAAAGACTCCATTTCTGTTCTAATTCTCACAATTGCTCTGTGTTATTGCTGGCAACTTTCTCTTTTTCACTGCCTTGGTGTTGAACGCAGTGCACACAGTGCACACAGCCACTGTTCCACCGGATGATGCAAAGTTAAAGTTGAGAGAAAAAAAGATTAAAAATATAGAAATTCTGAATACTGGCACTATTCCAGCAACCATAACTGTACAGGCTTTGATCTTTTACATAAGTCATGGTTTGCATCACCAACAGAAAATTATGTTCAAATTTGAGCACAGAGAAGTAAATTAAAAAAAAATATATCATCTCAGTTTTACCCTTAAAATGATCAAAGGTCTTTACAGAGAAAAAGGTGGGGCAAATTAACACAGGATATGATTTTTTAAGTAAGGGAATAGTAAAATGATAGATTTTCATGGCTGGTTTTATAACTGAGTCAGCAAGATTAATCTTACAAAAGGACATGATTTGCTTTGGGTAACTTCTGCATGAAGAGAGGTTACTCTTTCGTAGTGGGCAAAGAATTGCTGGGTAGTCTATGAGAGATGGAAGCTTTTCTGTTTTGCTTTGTTAGTGACCTTCTCAAAGCGGTTCCTTCATTTCTCCTTTTATAAAATGGGAAAAAAGCTTTCCATCTGATTTTAAAACAATTTGAAACTTAACGTGGGGTAAGAGTTTTGCTTATAGCTTGTTTTGATTTAGGAAAAAAAAACACCTAAGTCCAGAAGCCACTTTGTCTCTCGGACCCTTGCAGTTCATGCCCTATTTCCTGAAATTAGCAAGTGAGACCAACTGTGATGACAAGTACTTTCTGTAGGAAGTAAGACGCCTCATTTATGTTGTGTCATCTGAGAATCCCAAACACACTGTGCTTTGGACTTTTGGGTAACTCAACAGAACCACGCTGATGTTGGTTATGGTGATTCTATGTACACTTTTCCATTAAATTGGATTGAAAATACTTCCATGTCTGTTTTCAGCTCCAGTCTGAGTCAGAGTCCGAGCTTCATGAAAGCCCTGATACCTTGTTTTTTTAAAGTAATTGTTCAATTCTGCATATATCTCTGTGTGGGAGTTACTGTATGTACGACTAATGTGACTCAGGCTCAGGATCAAAAGTCTGGATTGACTATGACTGGACTCCTAATTTCCTCCATAGTAAGTCGCCCATCCTTTCTCTGAGTCATTCTCCAGCAGACAGCTTCAAATTCAAAATTAGAAAGCAGAAACATACTGAGAGAAATGACTTAAGAGAATCCTTCAGGCATAACCTTTATAAGCTTTGTGAGCTGTTGTATTAGCAGCTGTCTCAAGAGGTCCCCATTCCAATGCCTAACGCAGATGCCCCATAAGATATTCATAAATAATTCAGGCTATAGAACATCTGCAAGTACATTTGGCCTGAATGCATTGTGGGCTGGCAAACACACCCGTTACTGGTGTTAAATGTTCCCTGTGTGCACAGTTGCTAATGATATTTTTTTGTAGAAAGAGTCTTTCCTGTTGATGCATGGCCTGGGAAGATGAGCAAGGGCTACCAAACACCAGCAGCGTCAGCTGTAATACACACAGGCCTTTCTAGAGAGTAATGCTTCCTGTTGCTAGAGGCCTTTGGCACTCCAGACAGAGGTTGGAAAGAGAGACTCTCACCAGATGTACTTTAAAGGAAAACTGAAAACCTGAAGTATACTGTCACTTCAGTATAAGTCACTCTCCTGACTCTCCCTAGTCTTTATTGTGGCACATGGAAACCCTTTCAAAGGTGGGCTGGGAAGTTTCTTATCAAAAGCTAGATCATTCATCAGACTACTGAGCTACACATTGGGTTATTTAAAATCTGTTGAGATAAAATACTGGCACGCGAAAGGCAAGGCTGAATAAAGCTGAGATCACCATGTACATGAACAAAAGGAGCACACAATCTATCATCGGTGCCTTTGGAAGGAGTTGAGACAGTCTTTTCTGATTGCATAGATTTCTCCCGAGTGTAAATCCCTTCACACTCTGGCCTAAAGCTCATTGTTTCCACACCCTGCACCCTCTTAATGGCCACCAGACTCACATGTTTTGTAACACTGTGTTACCGCGCTTCACAAGAGACTTAGTGATAGAAAGGGACAAACAGTTTGAACAGATTGGACTGTAACAGAAATGAGTAAGAAGACACTCTAGGATAGTAAATATGAAATTTTATGCTGTATCCTATAGCTTTTTTTTGCTGACTTTAGTTTTGACCATAATTTTTAACTAAAAGTTAAATAATGAGTTCAAAAATATGCCTTTTGGTGATATTCCTGGAATTCAGTTTTGCCATCCAACAAATATAGGGAAATTTTTAACAAGAGATGAAGCATTTCCCTGTCTAAAAGACACGGAACATTTATTCCGAAAATGAAAAAACAAAATTACTTGAAGTCTTAAGTATTTAAGTCTTTAGCATTTAGAATTGAATGTATAGCCTCTCTGTCTCAGTTTCCATTTCTGCAAAAGAGATGACTTTACTGCCATAACAGTTGTGATCCCCAGAGATGCTCACCTTTCAGGGTGATAGGTACATGATACCATCAGTTGTCCTACTGAAATCAACTGGTGTTTAATTTCATAAAGAAAAGATTTTTCATAGAAGATGAGAAGCCACTAGAAAATGTACTCTGTGTGCTGAACGTCACCAAAAGCTGCAGATACTATGCTGAAGCAGTCAATGTCACTCAGCAAGCAAAAAGGAGAATGAGAAATGCCCTATGACAAGGCCAGATAGCAAATAGTTGCAATTGCCCTTTGAAGAAAGCTTTTCTACGGCTACCAATCCATCTAATGAATGTGCCTAAAATTAGCTTGAGTTTTTCTGAGGAAGAGTGCATAAAAGCTATGCAAGAATTCCCCGGTACTTGCAGCTGTTACCTATAAATGTCAGCACTGGGCTTTGCTCCTCTTAGAAGAATCCCAAATTGAGGATGGCTTTCTGAAATCTTACATGACCTGCTTAAAATCCCTGCATCTGAAAAATCAGGTTAGTTTTTGGTCCAGGAATGTCACTTTTTTTTTTTCTCCAAACAGGCAGGCAGCATAAAACCTGGATTAGGCTGAACCAGCTAAAGCTGAAGATTTAATACTTTTATGAAAGAAAAAAGTTATCCTGAAAAGATATATCTGTATCTTTTTCCCCTCCTCAGAATTGCAATCTAGAAGCACTTGTTTTATTCAGATTTCCTATCTGACCTACACAATTCTTTGAAAAAATGTGCATCATTAATATACCTGTAAGTTTTCAAAGCAAATATGGCAGTTGAATGACATAACTTCTGGAAGCATTTAGTGGCACTGAATTGCCTGTGGAAGCAGTGTGATAGAATGAAATATGGAGGAATGAAGTTTGTGTAACTTTGGAACTTAACAACAGGTGCTAGTTTATTCCCTCTATTGCCCTACTGGAGTATCAGAGTTTCATGTTTCTATGTCACAGTTGCTTTTAGGTCAAACAGCTCATACAGCACATGCAATAATGAAGCCCCAATTACTCTTATGCCTTTGCACCTTTTTTTTTTTTTTTTCTTTCCTTTTTCTATATTTCTATTATAATCAAGATAGAATACTGAAATAAAGGAAGAAATTTCCAAGCCTTAATATTTCTTTAAATTAATTGTGGTTTGGAAGTGCATTAGTTGTTATCCAGAATATCTTCCTGTCTCTATGATAAAGATCTACTATTTATGTTTCACTGAGCAGAAAAAAGCTCTAGAGAAGAGGAAAGAAAAATATGACAAAGAAATGAAAATAAGCTTCCAAACCCCACAACTTCTAAGGCACTTCAGTGACAATCTTGGTATAAAAGCCTGACTGAGCAGGCTTTCAGGAATGGGTAATTTTTTACTTATGGAGGTGTTTTTATAAAGTACTTAAGGTTCTTGCAGCAGTATTTGCTGACTTTGCTGAAATGTCACTGGTGGGCTTTCGTGATCACAATTTTTATGTACAGCACAGTAATAAATATAAGTTAAGCTTTAAAGCATTATGATGAAGCAGGAAATTATCCAGTGATGATCTCTCTAACTCCTCAGTTGAAGTCACTTGTGATAAAAATGAGCAGTTTCACATAAAACAGGAATTTGTGCAGAAAAATAACATTTCCACTCAAAATTCTTGGAAAAAAACCCAACATTTCCACACATTAAAATGGAATTAGGTCCTTGTTTTGTACATTATGCTCAGGCTAGAATTGCTAAGATACTTCGAAATTTAACTCTTGTAGTTTTACAGAAAGGTATATTGTGGTTTTAATGGCCACTGGGGCCTCTATTTTCCCCACCTCTAGAAAAAAGAGCCCATGCAATCCATATATCAGTGCCTCCCAACACTGTGTTGGGTCACTTCTAATAGAGACTCACATGAAAAGCTGCTGTCTGCATAATTAGTCCCTCTTCTTCCTAAAGTACTTTCTCAGAGGTCCCTCTTCCAAGTAGTTTGGTCATTTATTTTGTGAAACCTAATGATGGGTGTCTTTGAAAGACTTGCAGTGGGATTTGCAATGCCATTCTCTGCCCAGTCATCAGAGGGCAGGAGCAGCAGCCTTCTGTCAGTGCTCAGGAGCATTCAGATTCTGCTTACACACATGGACAACAGCACCTGAGGTTCATGTTATTGATGCATCTTGCAGTGAAGGAATTGTAAGTCATTCAAGACTTAATAATCAGCATCTGGTCTGCTACGAGTTTGTGTGTGCTCTTTAAGGTGTTCTTATAATACAGCACACATTTTATCAAGCCATTCAGTGTTTTAAGAAGTTCAAGCCTTATGAGAACCTCATGCTAGATGCCTCCATCTGTTGCTGTTTTTACTCAAACAGGACAGTCTTTAGCCTGTGTGTTGCTGGAATGGCATCACAGAGCCCCTACTGAGCCAAAGGGATTAGTGTGGAGGCAACATTTCAAGCATCTATTTTCACTCTGAAGTTACACACGTGAATAATGCATGACCCACAATACTGTCTAAATAAGCTTAGATAACATTTTCCTGTTTCTCATGTGATTTTGTTAAGTAACAGCATGAGCTGGTTTAGACTACAGGTCTAGTTTGTTCTATTCCCTTTCCTTAATTTAAAAGGGAGAAAGATGTGTAAGCTCATGTGAACCAAAATTGTAGTGAAGACACTTTAGATTTATTATTTCTTAATTTCTTTTTCTTCCGATCAACAACAGCAACAAAAAACCACCCCAAACTTCTTCACTGTTAATACCTGCTATTCTGGATTTTTTAATGCCATGCCATTTTTGTCTCTGAAATGTCAGAAGACCTAAGAATCTCTGTCCTTAACCATGAGCAAGTTTCTCCAAGTCATTTCATGCATGGTTGGTGTAGACTGTGGAGAATACAAATTTTGCTTGATTTCTACCAAGGATAACTTTGTATATTTTTTAAACATCCATGTAGAATTAAAGTGGTGTTGGTCATACTTGCTCCTGGCTGCAGTCATGAAATAGAATCATAAGGGTTGAAAAGACCAGTAAAATAATCTAGTCCAACCGTCATCCTCTGTGTTTGTCTGCTCTAGACCATGTCACCCAGTGTGACATTTGCCCTTTTCTTGAACATCTCCAGGGTTGGTGACTTCGCCACTTCCCTGGGCAGCCTGTGCCAATATCTCACTGCTCTTTCTGAGAAGTCTTTCTTAATATCCAATCTGAACCTCCCCTGACACAACTTAAGGCCGTTCCCTCTTGTCCTGTAATGTAGTCTAAGAAATGATTTAATGAAAACTAATATTCTGAGACAATCCAAAGGACAAAGAAAGGAGACTGATAGCTTTTGAAAGTGAGTAGGTGATTTCTACTGATTATTCTTTAGCTAGTACTGTCAATGTCATCTATTATCAGAGATATTTAACATACATTGTATACTCAATCTAAATACAATAGGAACTTCAAGCTGCTATAGTGAGGGTAGTAAGACCCAAAATAAAAGTTTTTGGAAGACATCTTTCCAATAGATTTACTCACAGTTTCCATCATTCTTAAAATAACAGGTTTACTATAATATATGTACATTATATGTATTTGTGAATCTATATATTGATAGACAGATATATTGTCATATATACATATACATACATTCCAAATTGAAGAAATATGCATATTTATTTGCAGAGGGAAAGAAAAAAAGGATGCTTTCTGCAAAGGATTTTAAGCTACTGTTTCCAGCAGTCCATCTAGGGACATTCTGAAGATAATTTTTATGTATGAACTTTTATAAAAATGAATGAATAATCTGTGTCATATATCTGTGCAACAAAACAAGAAAAGACAACTTTGTGTAATTCAGAGCCAAAAAAATGATTGGAGGATGCGGTCAGCCCAGTTTTACAGCTTGTAGGCCCCGGTGCTCCTTTCAACTTGTTCTGTTCCAAGCACTCAATGCGAGCGCCGTCCATGCCCTGGATGGCTTTATTCAATTAGAGTGCTTTCCCAAGGTCTTGGGTCCCTACGGTGGAATCACGCAGTGCAGACATGTGCATCCGCTGAACTTGAGCCGTATCTGCTGCCAGCTCAGCAGCTTAAGGTCACTTGAGTACTTTCTAAGAGGAAGAAACAACTCCAAAGAATTATCTGCTGGCCTGACTCCTTCAGTCAAGAAATCTGCTAACTTTCTCAACACCCAAACTTCTGCCAGAGCTTTTGTACGCACTGTTTTATCCCGTGTTTACAAGTTGCTTCCTACTGGGCACAAGCTACAGCTTACATTGAACTCTGCCAGGAGATTTTAAGATGGCAAGATCCTAAATCTGAGTGTCTCACCTCACCTGCGAGCACCTGGTAAGGGATAAAGCAACAAAGTCTCGTATAGCTCTCACAAAGAAAGACAGTGTGCTAACACACTCTTTCCATCCCCTTTAAACCCCAGTTCCCTGAATGTATGTAGTTCTGGCATTATTTATCACCCCAAAGGAAGTAAGAGAAGATGGCGATTGAATGGAATTAAATAACAAAGGTGGATGAAGAGGCATTGGCAGAATGCTCTTTCAAAGAAGAAATAATCTCGCTTTGCTATAATTTGTTTAATTAGTGACTTAGAGCAACTTCAACTTCAAACATTTAACAAGCTTGTAGTTTACACAGTTTGTAAGTTTTTATCTCCTCAGTGGTCTTATCAGGACAGCAATCAAACTGTGCACTCTGGTATCCACTAGTTCCCAATAAATAGCTTCACCACGTGAAAGCTCAGGGCAGAGCTAGTTATGAACAACGTGCAATACTAGATCTCAGTAGCTAACACAGTGAAAACCAGAATGACCCATTTCCTGCTTGACCAGTTATTTAATTGTGTGTTACCGAAGCTCGGTATCTTATAGGTTTGGTCACAGAAAAGCAGATTTTTAGTGGATTATCCAAAACCATTTTTTATTTAGGGTCAAATTTTAACTCTCTTCTACTTTCTGCTGAGATGCTGAGTTGTTCAAAACAAAAAAAGGTTGTCAACATGAAGGAAGCAGATTTATACACACACACTTTTCTGTCAACATGCTCAGAGATGGCTTAACTGTTTGTGGTGAAACCTAGCACAAAGAGCTGGCGTAAACAAAAGTCAGGTAGAGAAATCTAAAAAGACGATAAAAGTGAATTATTGGGGTAGAAAACAAAAACAAAAGAAAATCTTTGAAGTGGAAATGCTCAGATAGTGTGATTCCTGCACTAACCATGAAAAGCTAAAAGTATATTTTTATCTCCTGCTTCAGGTAAAAACAGCGATGTCCTTTTTATCCAGGGAGGGAGAGAACTGGAACCACAAAGAGCTCTGGTGAGGCGCTGGGGACAAAGATTAGTAGTCAGACCTCAGCATCATCTGGTGATGGTTAACCTAAAGGCCAACCCTGAGAGACGCCTTGGCTGTGGCTTCATGACCAAATTGCTGCAAGGAGCAGAGATCGTTGAGTACTGGTCTGCTGCAAGACTGTTTTGCTTCTGTTCTGTGGCAGGATGACTCTATTTTTCCGGCTTGTGAGTGTTTAAATCATTCTATTTAAGGTGAAAAACCTCAGAATCTGTATGTTTTCTTCAACATCTCTTAGTGTCTTCAGTCTGAGAGGATGCAGCTATTATTTATATACACCAGGTCTTTGTTCTTGTTTAGGCTGCTGTAGCTTGTCTAAAATTACTCATTGGGTTTGTGTCCTTGAAACTGGAGCAAGCTCTCTGGTGTGGTATCTGCACTACAATACATCCCAGCAGGAGCTCACTCTGACAGAGTTACATTTCTCAAAACTTGAGGGAAAGAGGTTGTGATAGGACAGATGGAGTAATCTTGATTACCTCTGTCATGACCCAAGCTCTGAGACAAGAACCTCAAAGACCTAAAGACTATTTCTCCCCCTAAATCCACAGGGAAATGACTTGATGAAACACGGACCTTTCTAGTCTTACACAAGATCAACTCCCTTGAGTTGGAAAAATAAAAATAAAAAAAAATAGGAGCATTATGAAACTTTGTTGACGCACATGGTGAGTGCTTTAAGAATCATCCCTTTGGACAGTAGGATGCTGTTACCAAAACTGACTGTGTGGGGTGGTCGATGGCGTCCAGGCAGAACAGGCAGCCTGCTGAGCTGTGGCTTGCTCTGACTATTTGAAGGAAATTCCTCCTGAGGACAGCTGGGTGCATTTGGGATCGCTGGCTATGTTTGCAGAGGGGAGGGCCTCATCTCAGACAGCTGGGCTCTGAGAAATGTAAGGGGTCAGTGTGGCATGAGACAACTTAACCTGAGCATTAGGATGGCTGATGGGGGGGGTAACAAAGAGGCAGGGTAATCTTGTCTCTCTCTGGATACTTGCTGGGCTAGTGGTAGGTGTTTTGCATTCATTTTCACAAAGGGTGGGGAAACTGGGAAAAAGAAAAGCAAACTTTATGCTAAGATCTGGCAGAAAGCTTTGAAGTGAGAGAGAAAAAATACTCATTTTCTTTAGTATAACATGAATCTCCTGCTGTAACTGAGTTAGAAGTCATTACTACTTTGATGAGGAGGGAATAGAAAGATTTCTTTAACTAATGAGACAAAAGCTTTACAGAAACCAATGTCTTATTGTTTAACACCCCAGAAGGAATCACCATTTGGAAATAAAGTTCCTGCTTTTAAAACAGAGGTGATGATTAATCTCCGGTGTTTGGTACTAAATGAGATATAGATTCACCACCTCTTTAGGGCAATTTTACTGAATGTGTCTCTTTTTGCTATAGCTATACAGGGAACATAGGAGCCCTGCCACTTCCTAACATTTTTATTAATGGTTTGGAAAGAACTGACAGAATCTATCTTGATACAATGGCTGTTGGAGTGGCTGTTCTTGGGATTCAGCAGACAAGAAGTTTAAAAACAAGCTTTAATCAAGTAGCATTCATTGAGTTCAGTACAGGAGTGACAAAATCCCCTGCCTTGTTTTATACAGGATGCAGACTGAATGATCTAACAGGCTTAATTGGCCTTAAAATAGAATTAGTCATATTCCTTCTGTGAGTAAAATAAGCAGCAGCAGACACACCCAAGAGTATCTGCGTAACTTATTTTAAATCAGCCAAAGAGTACGAAATTCAGGAGCACTGAAGTTTAGGGGGATAGTTTTCCTTTAGACTGTCAATAGGAAGAAGCATGTTCATCCAGAGGCACTGCAGAGCACCTAGGTGAGCTGGCTGGAAACACAGGGCTCTTCATCATCTTTAGAGGTTACTCGAAGCCAAGAAGTATCCTACTCTGCATATTGAATTTTAAACTACCAAAATAATAGTATTTTAATGTTTCTAGTGTTTTTGGCAGTATACAAGGGTCTCATTGTGAGCGTAATGAATGACGAGGACCTCTGTTTTGATTTGCTGTTGATATTTTAGAGAACATTGTAAGAGTGGCAAGCCTCACACTTGAGATTTAATTTTTGGCACAGTTTTAAGGGATGAGGTGCAGTTATGGTCAGCAGTAATATGGTGTAAAATATAATGTTGCCAAGTCTTGGGAGTTACAAAATATTAAATGTTCATACCCCATGCAACTTCGGATTTGAGCCAAAAGCAGAGCACAAGTCCTGCTTATTTCAAATGCAAATATAGAATGTGTGCATCTGAAACAGTATATAATTGCATTCTGTATGCTGGTTTGTCTGCATTAGCATAAAACCTCTTCCCCAAAGGGTAAACTCACAGATAAAAGGAACACCATAGACCTGTAATAGCAGACCAAACCAGGAGTACTGCATAAATACCAGACAGTAAAAATTCTTCTTAATCCCTTACAGTCTTACATTCTGTTAAAAGTCAGTGTTGTGCTCTAGAATGTAAGATTATTATACCTATCCTTGCAGAACAACAAATGTTAGTGGTAATGACTCATGAAGTTATTCAGCCCTTCATAAAAGACCAACATTTGTTTGACTGTATGACCTCCCTTACAAGCAAGTTCCACAAAATGATTCCAGCATATGTCTGTAAATAGTTGGTTCAGAATTTATTGCCTTGTAATTCAGCAATAATCTTGTTCTTCCAGTATGCAAAAGATAAAGATGAGGAACATGGACCAGTATTTACTTTCCTTTATTCTGTAGATCTTATTCAGATCTCAAGAACAATCCTTTTTTTTGCGTAGATCTAATCTTGTGAATAACAAGATGGCTATAATTCAGCATCGTTTGCTACCTTAAAGCTTTTAATGCTCTGAATATGAGTTTTGTTCCAAAAAGTGAATCAACATCCTTCCACACAATCTATTTTTGTCTTTCGATCTTTCTTTTATGTCTTCATGAAAGAAGAGTGATTTTACTGAGCCTTCCAGTGACAGGGTGAGAGCAGCAGTGTATGCAGCGTTATAAAGAAGAGGTTTGTATCATATAAACTCCCTGGCTTCAAGCTAGAGCATGAGTTAGCAGTGAGGGCACGCACTTGAAAGGCAGGAGATGTTTTTCTGTCTTTAGCTCTTCCACTGACTTGTTGTGTAACTGCTGCCAAGTCCTTCCATCTCTGCCTCTTTGTTTCTCCTCTCTCTGTTTTGTATTTTTGGGTAGATTTCAAATTATTTTCAGCTGAGGGATTATCTCTCGCTATGTTTGTGGAACGTCTAGCACTACAGAACTTCAGTGCTCATGCAGTCTCTAGGCGCTACCTTAACATAAATAAGAGGGAGGGAGAGAGTTTCAGTCTTTCCAAGGTACTTTATTTTTGCTGTCTGCAGACCAAACACAAAATGCAAAATCACATCCTTTGATTGCTAATGACCCACATCTTCCTTGGGCCACTTTACCCGTTTGCTACCATGAGTTCTTTTTTTCTGTGAATTGGTTTTTTGATTATGTAAGGCTGTTTCCAGTCTGTTACTGAAAGGATTTGAGCAAGCTGGGCACATGTCTAAGACAGAAGTATGATGTGAGTAGATGTACAGTGTTGGGCATGTTGAGCCTGTGCCATACAGCACTGTGTTGAATTCTGCATGACAAAGTCCATGGCAAAACCATGCAGGGACGGTGAAATAGTGAGCTCTACTAATTTAGCACTAGCTCTGCAGTTTGAGAAGGTGTGTGGCCATAGCACGCATGCAAGGCCAGGTTGGATAGGGTCCTGGGCAACCTGAACTAGTAGTTGGCAACACTGCCCACAGCAGGGGGTTGGAGCTCAATGATTGGTGAGATCCCTTCCAACCTAAGCCATTCTAGGATTCTCTGATCTTTACTGTCCTTGGAAAAATGCGGATACGTCTACTCCAGAGATGCTAAACTCTCTGCACTTTTGTGATGGAGAGTTTATACTTTTTATTTTGTTTTGCCCAGATCTGATACTCCATAGCAATTTTTATGCCAGCTGGCTGCCTTTCAAATTTTGCTGTCTAGTTTGCAAAACTGAGATTTTGTTCTCATTCTCAGCTAATCCAATTGAAAAGCTCTGTTTTTTGTTAACTATCTCATGCACTGATACAAATGTAATTTTTTTTTTCTCTCAAAAAAGAGGAGACCCACTCAAGCTCTGGCTGTATTAGAAATGAACTTTCATGGGAAAAAAATGGATGTTATGCTCTTAATTTATTGGTTGAAAGGAAGCCTTTAGATTATACTGGAAAATTTTCCCCCGTGCACAGCACTTAAGTGATTCTGGTCTAACAATACTGCCGTTCTTGAAAGCTCTCTCTCTTTTGCCTTCCTTGTGCTGTGGGACTGGCTTTGAGAACACTTTCTTCATGGCCTTTCAAATAGGGATCAGGGTGCCCAATTTGATTGGTGAATTATATTTACTATAAATTGTCCTGTTTGTCAGGACCAATGTCCTGTGAAATTCAACCAAATAAATAGACTTCATTAGAAGACAAAGCCTTATGGGATCTTGGAGGAAACATCCTGTGATACAGCTTGGTAAGAAAATGAGAAGAACAATCAAGTCTTGCCTTTATTTAGTTTATTTATCCTTTATTTAGTTACCAGAGTTTTACAAGGGAGTGATTTTGGCTGGGATATGAAAGCAGTTGAGCTCTGCTGTACTTATTCTGTTGGCTTTGAGGTTGGTGGAAGATTTGGTCCACCCTGAATAGCAGTCTTCCCCAATTTGTGCTGTCCTGCTTACTCCACAGGAACACACTGGAGAGCCATGCTCTGTTTATCCTGAACTCTTTGAAATGTGAATCACTCCAGGACAGCCTCTCCCAGGCTAGACTAGGAAAGCTTATTATCACTGATTTACAAGCCTTTAGAGATCAAAATGGGCCAAACCAACATTTCCTCCCTTCTCCTTTAAAACCACAACAGAGCGTCTGTCTGCTTTTGAAAGTAAAAATTCTTTCCATAGTGATTTTATTCTTTTGTACTTCTACTGACAAATAATTTACTAATTTCAACCTATTGTTTCTAGGCAGCTTGCAGCTAATGAGGTTGTTTTTTTTTTTTTTAAATTTTTTTAAAGTCCTTATTTTTTTGTTATTTGTTTTCTGGGAAGCAGCATCCACATTGACTTCAGCATAACTCTCTGGCAGTAACAGACCTAATTCTGGGGCTTTTCTGTAATGTGTGTATGCTGAAGACAAAAGAGCCATACTTCAAATCCAGAGGGAAATAAGAACAACCTCCACCAACCACCAGAATTTAATCACACAGCCACTTAAATGAAGTAGTAAGTGTTATATTGCCTCTGTTTTCAGGACATGCCCCTTGTTAGTAGATTAGGTGTCCACCTACAGAAAGTAAACTGCTGTTTCATAGCTTGGTTTATTAATAGAAAGATTGGGAAAGTGCATGTAAGAATGTTACTGGCTTGATAGCATTGCTGGTTTTGAGTATTTGTGAAACAGATGACCTCTCTCTATTGCTATGCAAATGTGTTTCATGAAAGTACTGGCTTCATTCTAAACTCAAAATACCATGCTAGAAAATTTTTATGAAAGTATGGAAATCAGTATAAGAGAAGATGAAATGAGGGAACTTTTTTGTGTTGGAGAAGGAATCCTCAGTTTTGGAGGCAACCTGCATATAAATTCACAGTTTACTGCTACTTGAACTCACTGGAGTTGTCAACACAATTGTCAGATGAGGTATTACACTTTCTGAGACAGACATGGCACTGCTTCACTGCATGAAACAGTCAGGCTGAGATTCATGTTGCCATTTCTATGCATATACTGGGGCACAGAATCATTTTACACAGCGTTTCCCAGTGAGCCAATTCAGGGAATAGCCTCAGTTATTAGCTAAGCTAAACTGCATGCCCACTCTTAACAGTGGGCTACCAGAACTAGGGGTTATCAGAAACCATATGAATTCTGTTCTAAATAAAAGGCACAATTCTTTGTTGCTTTGTGTAAGACAAACATAAAGATTCCCAGAATCACAGAATTGTAGGGTCTGGAAGGGACCTCTAGAGATGATCTAATCCAACCCCCCTGCAAAGCAGGCTCCTTAAACCAGGTACTTGCACATATAGGCATCCAGGTGGGTCTTGAACATCTCCAGAGAAGGACATTCCACAGCCTCTCTGAGCAGCCTGTTCCAATGCTCCATTACCCTTACTGATAAGTATGCGTGTATGTTAAATGAAAAGTTGTAGAGACATGTGACAAGTCATTTCTACTTCTTGGTATATTGTTAATGATAAGAAGGAGAATCTGCATATAGTACATAATAGTGTCTGTATCAGAAGTCTGGAGTTTAGACTTCAGGATGTGGAAAGCTGATGAATGTGAGCACTGAGCTTAAAAGATAACGTGGATCACCTCTATTGTTCACTTATAAACCTGTGTGCACAGCCCACTGTGCTAAGCTGCGTGCACATCCTCAATGTGTGTGTGAACAAACTACCTTCTGGCCTGCTGTCCGGTTTTCTGCAGAATCAAAGATTTTGTTCTGGCACCCTCAGCCATTCTCTCCCCTGTTAACCACATCAAAAGCATTCCTTTCATTTTCCTCTGGAGGTTACAATCATTTCAATCATAACTTGAATAAAAAATGTTGGCATTTGTCAACACATTTATAAAATCCTCACCTGGAATCTCTCTTTTCTTGCTAATGAAAAACATCTGACCACAGAAAAGCATTAATTGACATAAAAGTGCTGGCAATGCAACATGCAAACAGCAGATTTGGTCTTGAGAGCTGTGCTTTTACTTTGGCTTTTGCATATTAAAGAGCTAATCAGAACTGGCTTGTATGTGGTTGTCCCTTGTGCTAGAGAGCTGCAAGGAAGCAGGGCTGCACATTCTCCTTACCTTCAGTGGGAGAGCACAAGTGGAAAAGGGTGAGATGGAAGGGAAAAGATGAAGCAATGTAAAAGTTGCCCCAGCATGCACTAGGGGACAATGGCATTCATTTGGAGAGTATTGCTCCACATTTAAGAGCAGGAAGCTACTGCAAAATTTGTTCCATATTCCAGGGTTACGTACTGAATTAAACACTGATAATGGTAATGTCAGCATGTACCTGCTCTGCTCCATCACCTGAAAAGCAAGTGCTAGAAGCTGTCACTGAGTTTGTTTCTGAAAAACCACCCTTGGAGAGATGTTTATGCATCCTCAGTGCCACATGCCAAAGATACATTGCTCCTCTTCATGTAACTGAGCAGTGCACACATCAGAGAGCTGAATTAAGCTCTTTTGATAATTCTTAGTTCCTAATTCATCAACAGCATAACTTAATTTTTGAAGAAGCAGAATGGGAATGCTTGGGGTCAGGACTTACTATTGCAGTAATGTTCAAAGAAAATGCTAATGGAGAGGTGCAGAACTGTTTTATTAGCTCAGAAAAATGGCTGCACCAGAAAACGTCATTAGCTTTCTTCAACTGTACAAACATTTAAGGTTTAAAGTCAGTAAAGAGATTTAGCTCTCTCACTGATGCCAACAGCTGGAAATTCTAAGATACCATCAGTTTCTAATGTACTGGTGAGATATGATAAGGCAGGAGGAATTAACTTTTGTTATTTAAATTAAAAACACCGGAAAAATCCAGGCAGCAAAATGTGATTCAGGAAGATAGCTGCTTCCTTTACAGTGTGCTGTGTGGACCCCCTGCCCATGGCAGCCTGACCTGCTCTTCCTGAGCTGGTAAGTGTCCGAGAAGGGCTACAGAACTGAGGTCGTATTTCAGAAGGATTTGTGGTAGCAAGCATAAGTTCATATGTCCACCTAATCCCACCCAAAGTGAACTGTGCTTCAGTGGTAAACTCCAAGCAGTGGAAAAGTGTCAGTTTGTCGAGCAATCTGGATAGGGCAGGGAATGAGAAAGGGGCTCTTGATCCAGCTTGGCAATGCAGAAACACGCTCAGACCATGCCGTTCTCTTACCTTCCTTCCTGCATGGCCCTGTTCCCAACCAAAAAAAAAAAAACCAACCAACAACAACAACAAAAAAAACCAACAAAAAAAGAACCACAACATCAATCAGTCCACCTGTAGCTGGTAACACATAACCCAGACACCTGTGTGCCAGGCACAGCTGGATGTTTTCTACTATTGACCCATTATAGCGCAAGCTGCATACTGATTGTTTGATCTAGGTGGTTTGGGAGAAGAGAAGGCTGGAGAATAATTTGCAGCAAAATTAAGAAGCTGTGTTTTTCCTGGCTGCCTTCATTTCCCCCTTCTTATTAAAATTCTCCTTACTTTTTAACAGCATTTTCTTTGGGCATGTGCTTCTGATGAACTTGGGTAATTTTGTTTTGTTAAAAGACGACATGTGTGCCTGCCAAGTCCAGTTCTACTACCTTTTAAATCAGATGCATCATACAGTCTCTTTATAGACAATGTCAAAGTAGTGCATAACTATGAGTTACAGGAATATCTAAGGGAATATATTCCTACACTGATAAACAAGTCATTCGAAGTGACATCTGGGGAAGCTGGAGGGTGGCAACAGAGCTGAAAAGTTGTGTAGAGGAAATGCATAGTCTAGTTCAGGCCCAAAGATGAGAATGTAAATAATAAAGAAACTGAATATAGAAAAAGGCAATAATTCATTAAAACAGTACATAGTTTTTGGTACAATAAAGGAGTGGGTGAAAAGACTGAGTGGCCGTAGTGCAGAACTTCTGAAGGAGAGAGAGTGATGATGATAAGAATAGTACATAAATATGTTCAAAGTAAAAGCTATAATAATAATTTGGGCAATTTTCCAAAGACACAAATGGAAAATTTTCCAAGGAGTCAGGGATAAAATTGTCCCACTCTGAGACAAAATTTTCAAAATTCATCAAAAAAATGTCGTCTAAACAAAATTACCACATGTACAAGTGTTCAGCTAGCAATTTCATTTAGCAGCTTAAACAAGAGCAAATGGTTCTGAATGCCTGTCCCCTCATGGTTCCTGAGCTTTGGCTTGTCTAAAAAAATCTTCATTAAAAAAAAAAAAAAAGTGTGACTGGATCTCAGAAGTATAAAAATCCCAACCAGACAAACTAGAAACAACATACCGACCTTGCAGAGATTCTATTTCTTCAGCAGTAGAAAAAGGCACAGTAGGCTCTTTCTCTTGCTCTTATGAAGAGAGTATGTTTATTGGACAAGGTGAGGTGATAGATACTGGTCTTGTTGTATCATATGTGCATCCATTTTTCTGACATGTGGGAATGTGGTCTGTGGGCCTTTGGCTTGTGGAAAACTCAATCTCATCTTCTTTTTCAGTTTCCTCATCATAGTTTCCCTCAGTTGTAGTGAAGCAGCTACTGAACTGGTGTAAAGAGTTACAGCTCCATTCAGGGTGCTGAACATAGATTAGCTGAGGATTTGCTCCTAACTTCTAGTGAATGGAAACTTTTTCACAGCTGATGGTTTGCACTGGCTTTGTGGATTCAGAAATGACAAAAACCCTTTCCCAGGGACTTCATCTCATAGTTGAACTGTATTGTAATTTTGAATTTGATTTTCCAGTCTGTTTCGAATACAACAGGATTTGAATAATCTAGAAAGTGACAAACCAAGAATCTAGAACATGGTAGAAATTTCCTTAGAGCATTTGTCTTGAGAGCAGTTGTTTGGCTTTTCTGGCATCACTTAAATAATATGATTCTCAATCCAGTCACATTCTGCTGTGATGTTAGGTGGCTGCCTTTAATTTGTTTTGTACCAACTCTACTTATTTTGAATCCCAAGATATTTGGTGATTTGGTTAGATCCTCTGTTGCACCATTAGAGTGATCATGTGATAATCTTGAAAGTCTTACAATTAATTTTAAAGTAAGTTCCTAGATTCCATTTGTGTAAAAAAAAACACCAACAAAACTTCAAAACATAATGCAGGTATTCCTGAGAGGCTTAGAAACCCACAAGACAAGGGAAAAGAATCATGTGCTTCCATTTGTGATCACGTAATTTCAGAGTTAAGCCCACAGAAATTTCCACTCTTCTTTTCTCTCAATCTTGCTTTCTTGCTCCTTATCTTCATGTTCAGCTGAAGTATCTGTTTACACAACTTTCCAGCAAACTTCACTCACAAGCCTGCTGGAGCTTCTTGTTAGAGAAATGCCTGCTAGAGAACCACCAAACATGTTGCTGTTAGTTATCACCTGAAAAGGAAAACCAGAAATTCTCCTTTGATCATTTGGACATTATGCAATGGCGGCTGAATGCCTCTTTGTTCCAGTTACTGAAGTACTAAAATACTACTTTCTGAAAGCTGCAGAACAAAATACTTCTCTTGGAAACACACATATGTCTAAATTTTGAAGCCTTTCTCATTGCATCCAATTCCGGAGGAATAATTTTAGCTCTTGAATTTTGCCCTTCAGATCTCTTGTGGTTTCTTTCAGGATGGAGCTCAATAAATGACTCTTCACAAACAACGTAAGTGTGGGTATCCAAACCCTTGCCCTACAGAGTTCAGAAGTTCAGGGCATGAAATCCCATCTCAGTGTCCACCATCCATACGCAACCAGGCACAGTTTTCACAGATAGGGTCTCAGTCGTGAATGCATGTTAGGATTCATGCCAGAACTGCTCTATGCAGCAGCTTTAGGGCAGCAGAGCTGATGTCTATGTCTCTAGTGTCTCTGACACCTGTTTTTGTACCCCAGCAGAAACCTCTCCCAAGAGAATCATGTGTGCTCACATGCACACCAAGGTCATCCAAGCTTGTGGACGTTTTTCTCCGCTGCCTTAATTAAAACAATATTGTTTATTATGTGGGTCTGTTTTCTTTCTTTCAACACCTCTGTTTTTAGGTTTTAATTCCTTTATATCTTCATTGTTTTTTAGTAATTGGACAAAGTGTTTCCCAGCTTAACTTTTTAGTGAATGGCAGTAATCCCAGCCATGTCACGGGGCCAGGATTTCAGTATTTCCAGAGCTACACATTTGTCCAGGATATTTATGTCATGTTTAGCTCAGTTACAAGAAGCAGAATTTTAAGAGTGGAATTTTTAAATTTTTTTTTTAGCATAGATTTACTTCTATAGCTGGGATTAGTACCTCAGCTGACTTTGCAGCTAAGGTGAGGCCAAGACCTTAGGCTCAACACTGTCAGCTGAACCTCACCTAAAGCCAGTGGGTTTGGCCCCGGAGAGTTTTTCTCATGGAAGATGGTAGTGGTTCAGCAACAAAACCCTCTCTTAAAAGTCTTTGGCTCAGTAATAATGCCTGACAGAAATGTGACACAGCTGGGAGAAGCCCCAAGGCCCTTACTAATTCCCACTGTGTCCAGACTAGACCCAGAGTTACAATCCTGTCCTTATAATGGTCATGGTTTCAGCTGGTTCATCTGGGTGCTGTAGAGAAAAGGGGGTTAGTTGTGTCCCTCTTTGTTTTTGTATGGGAAGGAAAAGGCAAATCAAACCTGTGTAATAGATATTTTGGCACCACTTTATTTAAGGATGGGCACACAGTTGTCAGACAGAAATGACTTCTTTTGTCTAGATTTGAGGCTGTGGCTTTTAAGATCAGTTGGTAAGCAAGCCTCCTCTCTGCCTTTGCACATCCCAGGCATAGAGGCTAATGCATGAATCCTGCAAGTTCCTGTCAGCCCTTTCTTCTCAGTAATGCTAACAGGATGGGAAATCTGTCGTATAGGTTCAGGCCTGAAAATTTTCCAGAGCAGATATCCTAACAGCATCCATAAACATATATACAGTAGGTATACATACTCAAATCCATCCTAACCCTTTGCTGTTTTGCCAAAATTCATCCTCTGTAAAGAATTAGGTATGTTTTTCTGGTGATTCTCATAAACCTCTGTAATCTCTGTGCACCCAGCTGAAAATCGGGTTCTAAATTTCATGTTTTGCAACTACATCAGCCACAGTTTCTGTAGTCAGTCCTACCAGTGTTCTTGCAGGATTAGCCCTTAGAAGGATATCCAGCTTTGCACTCAGCTTTCTGTACAGGAGCCATATCTGCAAAGTTCCTTATTTCGTTTTTATTAAGAATGAAAAAAATCTGGAAGTTACGTTCCTGCCATTAAAATTATCATCAACAGCAAGCGAGTGAAGGTTTCACTTGCAAAATGAAATCACAAAGAAGGAAGTGATGTTCAAATTTAAATGGATGCTGTATCTGTGGAACTGATGGACTTGCAAGGGCTTCATAGCTTTTGAGGCTGGGTGCATATCCAGATTATTCTTCTCAGTATAGGTTTTGAAGTACATGAGTAGTCAGCATTTGGGTACCCACACTTCTGACACCTAAACCTAGCTCTACCTGGTTTTCTAATTTTCCAATTTCTCTGGCAACTTAACCTGCTTTTCTCCACAACTTTTCCACTCTCAATTGTATATTGCAGCTCTACATTATGCTTATGTTTGCACCTGAAGAAGATCCCCAAAGTAGACTCTTTAGCTAAGCTTTTTAGGAGGGTTATGCTGTCCCATTTTGATTAGCTTGCTTGGTTTTAAAAGCTGAAGTGTATTGCTGATCGCTTGGGAACTTTCTTACAGAGAACAGAAACCCAGAAGTTATTCCATTGCCTAGATTTTAAATATTTACCACTCTTATTAGATATGGCCATCAATCTCTTCTGCCAGTTTTGACAAAATATATTATTAGCATATCTTTATGTAGGGACATTATTTGCAATAGTAGTATACACTGAAAGCCTCAGCTGCTGTGAATGTGCGTACCAGCATTGGTTTGAGAAATGAGACACGGAGATAAAAGTGGAAAATAAGTTGCTTGAGCAGGAGGCTTTAAACTTAATTCTATTCTCAGCTTTAGTCCTACCTTGCTTGAGCAATTTATTTCTGGACTTTGTTACACCCATTTGCTAAAAATGATGACACTTGCTCTGTAGGGATGCTGTGAGTCTTAGTGAGCATTCACTGGGAGCACTTCCCCCCAAAAACACTGAAAGGGCCCACAAGCTGTTTGCTGTAGATAGATAGAAAATTGTCCTATTTCTCTCATTTTCAAACTCCTGCCCATCTTTTGCTCTGGTTCAGGCTGCACAGGTTGTCAAGTCTGTGCAAGACAGAGGAAAACTGACTAAATAAAACAAATAGCATCTGCTGAATTTCTGAGTTGAAATGCTTACAGGATAGTAAAAGGAAGGCAGTTAGAAGTAGGAGGGGGAAGAGGAATTGGTGAAGAAGGGAAAACAAAGGAGAGAAGGTGGAGTTGGGCCTTCCTCATGTTACTGAACTTCACTCTGACTATAAGATATTGGACTCAATCTCCAAATATAGCAAATAGGTAATTTCAGACTGCCTACTGGATGTTTCTTCCAAATATGTCTTCAGTGTCTTGTTATTTGGCCACTTTCAGAGAGAGGCACTGCATCAGAATAATGAAGCGTCATACTGGAAAGCATGAACAGGTGCATAGACTACTAGACACATGAAAAGTATTTTTTTTCCTTCTCAAAGCTGGTAAAATCTCAGCACCCACTTCAAGACAGATAAACCTGATGTGAAAAGAAAAGGCAAGGGAGGAAATTGGAGGCACAGAAGTATGAATTACAGGAAAATTTGGAAGAATTTGGTTAGGATAATCATGCAGCAATCAAATATGAAAAAGGTTGGCAAAAAATTTGCGGTCTGACCCCATGTCTGCTGTGGATGGGACAGGAAGAGTAAAATGTGCACAAAGGCAGACATGCCTTTTTTATATATCTTAATATTTATATCTTCTTGTTCAGGTATTTTACTCTGTCCAAAGACCAGTTAAGCATTCTATTTTTGACATAATTCTTCTAAGATCAGTAGAAAGAAAAAAGTCTGACAAAGAATAATTCATAGAATTGCAGAATCAGAGCAATTCAGGCTGTAAAGGGGATTAGAATGTCTCTTGTCCAGCCACTCACAGAATCCAAGGCCAGCTATGAGGTCCGAGTAGTGCTTTATCTATCTGAAAACCTTGAAGTGTGGTGACTGCACAACCTTTCTGGGTGACCTGTTCTGCATCTTCGATGTCTTCATGGGCAGTTCATTGCAGTTTTTCTCCTGGGTGCACCAACACTGAACACAGTGTTCTAGATGTTGTCTAAGAAAGGCTGAATAATCCTTTCCCTCAGTAACTGACTATGATCCTGTTGATAAAGGCCAGGATGCTAATAACTGACTTTACTGCCAAGGTGCCATGTCTATGCTCTGCCAAGATCCCCAAGCCTCTTTCTGCACAACTTCTTCACAGCCCATTGATTGTCAGGCTGTACTGTTGCAAGTTGTCTTCCTTCCCAGGTGTGGGATTCTATATTTGTCCTTGAATCTCATAAAGATCATTTTGACCCATTTCTCCACACTGTTTTGATCCTTCTAAATGGCAGCCCTGCATTCAAGCTTATTGAACGCCCCCTCCATGACTTTAGCAGACTTGATGAGGGTGAACATCATCATCCAGTCCAGGTCATTGGCTGATGTTGAACAAAATACAACTTCCAAACAATGTATTCCATCTAGTTCCCTATAATCAGGACCACCTTGTAGTCAGTCTGTTATTTTCAGTAAGAATAGATGCCAATTAAGAAGTGTCTACCATTCTCCAGGCAGGTGGCAGCTGTGGAAAAATAAGACTTTTTTTACTGCTTAACCAGCTATATTAAAACTATGGAAAAATGTCTCACCAAAGTAATCAACCTCCATGGTGGCCTGGTAAACAGAACACATGCACTCTGAATTGCACCTATACTGTATGTTATTATTTTTAGTCATATTACTTACACTTACTTACTTACCCTTGACAATTAGGACGTAGTTTTCTTATAATACATCACTTAAGAATGTACTGCTTGATCAATTATCCTCTAGTGAACTGAAATACAATAGCTGATACTCCACATTTTTATGTTGTGACATTTATTTAATTTCGTGTGCATGTGTGTGTAGGCACATTATGGTAGAAAGCCTTTAATGAGAACATTTTGTTGATCCTCTGAATTCTGCATGTACTTGCTTGTTCTTATTAAGCAGGCATTCTGGTCTACAGAAACAATCAAAACCACCTGCATTTCCTTTGAACCAGAGCCTTGCTTTCAACTGAGCATCCTAGTGTTGTAATACCTCATCATATGCACAGTAGGAAAAAAGCACTTACAGATTTCGCTCCCTCTGTGTGTATCCAGTGAAAATTTGCCAGGCACGTAATCATGCATGTGTCATTACAAGGGAACAAAACCAGTCAGTCAGTCTTTATTTATATTTAAATGAGGTGCTCAAAATGTGAGGCAGGGCTTGTGCAAATGGCAAAGAGCAGTGCAGCCAAAGAAGTGTGAAGTTAGTGCTGGCTGATACTTAGGTCCCTTCAGTATGGGCCAGCCTACTCAGGAGCAAATAAGTATCTGGCAGCAAGGCAGTCACCCTGAGCTGGTGCGGCACTAAACACTGATTAGCTCTGCTTTAAGGCTAGAACCAGACAGACTGTGGTTGAGCTCATTAGTACAACGTACACTCCACAGCAGAAACGCCCTGAGAAATCAGTGTCCAGTGACATTTTGGTAGGATGAGAGGTAGGGGCCTGAAGTTGCACCAGGGGAGGTTCAGTTTGAATATTAGGAAACATTTATTCCTAGAAAGAGCAGTGATGCAGTGGTGCAGACTGTCCAGGGAGGTGGTGGAGTCACCGTCCCCGGAGGTGTTGAAGGACCTTGGAGATGTGGCACTGAGGGATGTGGTCTAGATTGCTCAGGCATGGCTGATGATTGGACTAGATGATCTTCGTGGTGTATCCAACCTTTGTGATGCTGTGATCTACAATCCAAGATGATTACAGGATGTGGGGATACTTGCTGCCAAATCAGAAATTATGGATGTTTCCATGAGAGCTTTAAGACACTAATGTAGCCATGCCTGGCCTTTGCCTATTGAGTGGTACATATGGGTTTGTTGCCTTGCTCTTCCATGCCCTAAAGCTGCTGACAAGCATATGGTAAAGGGATGATAAAGGATGTCTAAGCTCCCTTGGCACTCTTACAGCCCTTTATCAGAAGTGACGCAATCATAAAAGTAATTGTTAAAAGGACATTTTCAATCTCATTTCAAAAGCACAAAGAAAGCAGCTTATTTCTCCTTGTTGGAGCAACCCAAGAGGAATATGTGTAATGTGTTTGGCCTCTTGAAACAATAAATATTTGTATCCTTAGAAGTTATAAGCCATACTTAGTGGCAGTGGGGAGTTTTACAAGGCACTGCAAGTAAGCAATGACTAAAGTACAGATGGATCAATTTAGAGATTGCATCAAGAATTTGGGCCTGATTCCGGCCTCACTCCCAGTTTACTGTAGCATGTCATGACAGCCTGAAGTAAATAATCAGCATTTAAGTGGTGTTATGAGGTGCCATTTCTCTTGTTACTCACACAGTGGGTTGTGCAAGGGCAAGGTAATTTAAACAACACTTTTTTTTTTTTTTTCCTGCAGATTCACCGCTCAACTTTTTCTCAACTTGTTTTAATTCTTTTTACTTAGGCAAAAGAAGATTACTGCATAGAATTGTATCAATTACACAAGGGAATGACTGAGTTTCCTGCAAAGAGGTCTCTGCAGAGTCATTCAGATAGCATTTTTAAAAATAAATAGTTCTGAAATACAAAGAAAAATGTGTTCTGAACTACTTTGTGCTGGATTTTATCTCAATTTAAAAAAAATCTCTTTACATATAACTTCTGGCAAAGATTTTAATGAAAGCAGACCTTAAATCTGTCTGTTGGTTCTTAACTGTTTCTTACTGCAGCTGTGTATGCACACAACAACTCCAGCATTGCATTACACCTTGGGTAATCATTTATGCTGGTGCACAAATAGCTGAATGTGTTAGAAGTTATCACCTGCTGCAGTTGTTGGAGAATTCTGATATTGTGGTACATCACTGTCCTTTTCAACAGCTGTGATTACAAGATTCAAAGGCAACATCCTCAGAAGCAGGGATTTTGTTTTGATCTAGTTCAGTGTCATAACTGATGGTAGAAGGGAGAAGCTATGTGTACTTCTGATGTGGGCAATTATGGAGATTTGTCTGCTTCTAATTATGCAGCCTCACATCAGGGAGAATTTGCCAATTTATTTATATCTAAATTGATGTCTACTTAATCTTTGACTCATGATTCCTAAAGTCTCTTGTTTTTGCTTTCAGTGTTTAGCTCTGTTATCATGAGGTCTCTAAAACCCTGACCCTGCTCTCATCTGGACTGCATTGGCAGCTATGGATGATGATGGTGGTAAATGGTGTCATTGGTTATCTGCAGATTTCTCTGTACTGAACTCAGTGAATAAGAATTTCTCTATTTCAGCAGATGTCTCTGCTCCTTTGCCAAATGAGGAGTTTATAGACTAGTGATATGAACACTTAGAGACTTGCTTCTTAGTCCATAACCTGTGGAGCTTCTCTGATCATATAAAAAGAGTTCACCAGAGTGAGCTCAAATGCTGTCTTCAGTTTTCTTTGTCTTTCCTCCTTTCAGTAAGAAAATTGTTTTAAAGCTCATTTGAAAAGTGGGTAGTCCTACAAATACAAGCATTACAGAGGTCTTTTCATGCATATGGATAGGTATTCCACTAATACAGAAACAGTTCTGTTACTATGTTTTACCTGGATGATCAGCTGTTCAGGCTCCTCATCGTGAGTAGTCCAGGTAAAGGGTCCCAATGGACCCTTTTACCTCTTTTGTGGACTTCAGTTCTGTTCGCTTTCCTTGTGCCAGATTTACCTGTATATATATAATGTCTGAAATTACTCAAATTTCAGCTCTTCAATTTTCAGTGCTGGAAAAAATGGAGGTTGTGGTGCCTGTCAGAGGAATTGGATGGAGAAAACCATTAAAGATACACTCAAACAATATAGTATGAGCAATTCATGAAATGCCCAGGAGAAGAAGTCCTGCAAAAAGACAGACTGGAGGTCCAGGAAAGCCATGCTACTCCCCTCCACTCCTTCAGCAGTATTTGCTCTTTCTTATTCTGAGAGGATGGGGTTTAAGCACAAACTAATAATGAAGTAAAGAGAAATACATCAAATCCGTAGCAACTCATGATCTTATAAACAATAAAACCTCTGTTGACAACAGGGCTAAATCCAGACCCTGCAGAATTAAAAGAGGTGCCACTGTTGCTCTTAGACAAATACAGCTGCAAGTAAGTGGTGGCACTGTCACAAACACAGATCAATCACAGGGAGGTCTGGATGTAGGTACTAGTATGCCCATTCCTGGGGAGCATGGAGCACTCCCTGTGGATGAGGCTGCTTAACCCTTCATGCTACCAGACCTCCATTGGAATTGTTACACGACTGTCTGTCTTCCTTTCTAAGAAAAGTGAATCCACCCTAGAGGACTCCTACATCCTATATTAAATTCTGTTCAAAATAGTGTGTAATTTAGGGAGTCATGTGACCAAACTGAGATATTTTTAATGTAAATGTACAAAGTTGAATGCAAGTCTTCTTGCCTTGGGATTCAAAATATGATCTTGCTTTCTGAAACGTTTATAAGCAGATCAGGTATAGATTCCTAAATGAATGCATGCAAATAGAAAGAGAACATATGGTATATACATCAAGGTACAGTATGGTGGGCATTTGGTCCATTTTTAAATACTCTTCTAAGCAATAACAGGCATTGTGCTGTAAACGTGGCCTGAGACAAGGATCCTTCCATTTTACAAGCCCACTTAAAGTTTCCGTCTTTACAAAGTGCTTAAAAGAAGCAGTAATCTTAATCCCTACAATCTTGACCTCAGATTACATTTTAGTGTTTTCTGCATAACAAAAGAGATGTGATACAGATGGCTTTACCTCATATAAATCCTGATGGCAAATTAAGTTCCATTGCTACATGAATGGCATTATTGCAAGATAACTGGAAAATTCACAATACCTCTTTCAGTGGAAAATTCTTTACTTGAAAAAAAATCAGATATCTGACATAGGAAAACAGAAAGGCCAAGAACCCCTTTAGGTTATAGAAGTCTCAGAGTGAGTACGTATTTTAGCAGATCTTTAGACAAGCTAAGACTGGCAGAACTTTAGATTTAGCCTCCTAAATCAGAAGATCTGGCCCATTACATTTTATTTGCTTTTGTGGTTAAGAGCACTGGATTACTACTCAGGAAATGTGGGTTCAGTTGTGAATTCTGCTGCAAGCACGGTGCAGCCGTGGGCAATTCAGAGTTCCCTTTCCCTCCCTGTGCAAAATCTAGCCAGCACATGGCCCTGGCTCACCTGGGCATCCTGGGTGTGCTGCTACAGCAGTAGGATTGGCATGGGCATCTAGAAAGATGTGTTTGGTTAAGGTTGTGTATTTTTATTTTCTGACATATTTCAAGATCTCTGCTGTGTAGATTTCACTTTCCACTCGGAGTGCCTTAGCACAAAAGCCTAGGAACTCCCTGTTATCTGGATGGAAACAAACTTTTTTTTTTTTTTTTTTTTTTTTGAGGTGAAAATGTCTAATGATGGAAAACACCAAACTTTGGTCAAATAAGAAAAATAACTTCTTTGAGGCAAGCCTCTTTCCCATAAATCGAAACCTCTGAATGAAGTGCCTGCCAAGGAATGCTCCCTTCCTGGAACACAGGGAGCAGAAAGCCAGCAACTTGCTTTGGATGTGTTGAACTAAATTTTACAGCTATATCTGACTTCTAGACTGACCCTGAGCCTCCCTTTTTTCTTTTCCTCACCAATACTACTACTGCTTCTTCCTGTTCATTGATATATTCCTTAAGGGTTGCACATAAACTTGTAGATTTCTGGAAGAAAATACCTAGAATATGAAGCTGATCATAAAGCTACCAAAACCCTAGTAATACTCCCTGCCCATTCTTGTGGTATAAAAATATAACTAATGTTAGTCCAGTGAACAGCAAGTAAAGACTCTGGAGGGCTCTCTGGAAGTCTGCTTTGGCTATAGTTTTACTTTTCCCTGTTTCACTTTGTAAACTTGTAATTGGCAATAAAAGAGACCACACTTTTGCTTTTATAACTAATATTTATTTAAACCTTACCATAAGGTGCACATAGTGGTTTCTTTTGTTTCCAGCAGGATAAAATTCATAAGAAGACACCAATTTATCATTTAAAAATTTATTTTGTAATTTTAACCTACAATTTTGAGTTTCAAAATGCATTTTAAGTGTTTTTTCTTAGCCTTTCAATGTTCCCCTGTATATGTAGGCTGCCTACATGTGGCATCTAATACTGGAAATAGAGATGTTCTTGGGTAAAGACAGAAGAACCATTCTCACCCTCTGTGTCCCTGTAGGAGTTGACCAGGCAAAGACAAAGGTTCTTGATGCTGACCATGATGTCACAAATCTGAAATATGTGCTTATTTCAAATATGAGGCTACTTCACTGCAAATATAGATCAAGGCAGGAACAGAGTTCCTAACAATGGATCCGTGTATCATAGAATCATAGAATGATTTGAGTTGGAAGAAACCTTAAAGATCATCCAGTTCCAACCCCCTGCTGTGGGTAAGGTTGATCAACTATGCATGTTTTTACAATGGTACTTTTCCTTTCCCAGCTAACAGGAGTTTTGCCTCATATTTTTAGAGATGGCAAGAAGATAGCTCTTATTGGGTGTTTGAACAATGCAACCAGAATTGAACTGAAAAGATAAGGGTTGATACTTCTGTAGAGGTGTACACAGTATTTCCAGTGAAAGAGCAATAATTGCACAGAAATGTTCATGGAAATAATTTTTCCTTTAACCCACTCATTCAAGAGGCTTAATCATATCAGAATTAATTATATGAATTATTCTGAATCTTACCTATTATGCAGGGCTAAAGGCTAATTGACAAAAAGGCATCAGAAACGAGGAGGCTAACATAGGCAAAGTACCATTGTGTACTTGTTCTGGTCTCTATATACTCTCTACTCTGCTTTCAAAGTCAGAAGACCAGGCCAGATGCATCTTTAGCTTGACCCTGTACAAGAGTTCTTATGCTTCATGTTATGCAAAGAAGAACATCTGGAAATAAAAGCTTTGTCTGAGGGCTGAGATTCTTGCCTTTCTTTTTCAAAAAATATCATGTTGATTGTTTTCATCATATAAATATGAACAACAGGAAAAAATCTGTCAGTATTTGAAGAGATGTTGTGTCATAGTAGATAAAGTTTTCTTCAGCTCTGATTTCAAACTTTCATAGTGAAACCAGCTGCTAAGGCGCTCATTTGTTTTTTTTTATTTATCACAGTGGATTATCTCTTTGGATAATGCATTGCAACCTCCAGAGGAAAAGCAGTGATAGATTTGGCTGTCGAATTTATCCACTGAAACTAAGCACAAAATCATTTACTGTGATACAAGCATCATTTAGAGAACTTGGACCATCAATATAGCAGAAATACAAGACAGCATAATGTCTGCCTTCTTAGTTGGCACTGATGCTCAGGGACACAGCTAAAGGCTTCCAGAGGCAAAATGTGAGGTTAGCATGTGATGAGGAGCCAAGGCACCCTAGCTAAGCAGGATCCCACTAGCTGTGGGTAGCACACAGTGAAAGGCTCGTAATGTATGTGCCATTGCATTACATAATGGGAAGTGCTTTGGTTTACACACAGATTATTACTGCACTTTGTAATCATCCCATTCTTGTCTGAGTTCAGTGACAGCTTTGAACTTGCAGATTGCTTTGGCAAGAGTAAATATGAGAAAAAGAAAGGGACTACAGAGCGACTCTGCCATTATGCTGGTAAGTGCTTTTCCCACTTGTGGGAGGCTGACATTCTCCCAACATCTGGAGAGCATCCCCCACATCTGGCAGTCACTCGCAGTACTCTGTAGCAGCATATCCTCAGCTTTTTGGCACAGCAGGTGCTCTATGGAGTCTGTTCCTTCCTGATGCAGCACACCAGCTATCTGCCTGTAGTCCCGGCCCAGCACAGGAGGGACAGAGCAGAGAGAAAGGACTACTGACACAAATCCTGGGGCTACAAGCATACCAGCATCAAAGATGCCCAGGCTGGATGAAAGGGGCTGTTGCTGTTGCCTGAAAGGTTTGTCCTCCAAGATGTGTGCAACAGCAGCATCACCTCTGCCATCAAGGGACAACTCAGGAGTGAGCCCCTTGTCTGTTGAGCTAGGTCAGGACACAATTTTCTATTGCTTTTGAAATGGATGCTTGCACAGCATAAAGATACTTAGGGTCTGGCTGATACCTTGCAGTACAAAGTGATGCAGGTAGGCTGGAGTTGGGTAAAAACACCTCTTATTGTGGCCAATGAATTCTTCATGTGATCTAGAGAAAGGATGAATGACCTCTGTCTCTGAAATGCTTAGAATGTGAGGACAATGAGTGCAATAGGAAGGTGAGGGTGTTTCCAACTGCTTTGCTGAAGAAAGAGCAGAAGTCAGTCCCAAAGTCACCCAGGAAGAGTTAACATCTGCTAGCTCCACCACTGCAGCTCTTGTTCATGGCCACATGAATGTAGGCTCAGTTGGGGAGCTGCACTGCATTGGCAACTTCTTATTGCAGATGAGGCAGAGAGGCGGGAGAAGCCAAGTTGCTCTGCAGCTCCTGGGAGCCCATCTGGGTAGATGACATCCTGCCCAGGGGGCTCTTTCTGTTGAAAGACTCGCTGGTTTCATGAAGCGCAGGGCCATGTTTCTGTGGGGACACTGCCTGCGAGCTGAAGAGGGGACTTTTCTGTATCCTCAAGCATTTTTGTGTTTTAATCTCCTGGTTTAAACGTACAAATGTAATTTTTCCTTTTCTTGGATTTGCCCAACATAGAGAATTTAATTAAAATCTCCCTCTTTAGCAAATGCTAGTCTTGTTCCAAGTCTTTAAATGGCATTTTAGGGAACTTAAGTGATTTGGACAAAATCTGTTTCATACTGACTGTTTTCTGTCTTTCATATTTTTCACTTATGTGCCATTCTCTTCAATTTATATTAGCTATCCTCAGACACCATAATTCTGTATAACAGATATTCAGTAGTTTTCTGATCCAAGGCTTTAAGTCATATATTACTCCATGGGATTAGCCCTGCATGAAACCGCACAGTCCTGGATTAGACATTAAAAATATGGATCATGTTTTAAAAATTCATTTATGCAACTATTGGGTAAAATTAGACTCAGACAAGCTGATCTTATTGCAGACCCATGTAACTTCTCTAGGCCTTCCTCTCTCAACCAAAGCTATTTGCCTGCAGGGCATAAAGTACACACAATACTACAATGGGAAAGAATGGCATTTTGTGGTAGGTTTGCAACTTGTGGTTTTCCAAGTGTTTAATGAGATTGGTTATCACCACAATTAACAGCTCTGACAAATAACTGTGTAGTTTAAGGTACCTTTTATTGGTGTCATACTGCTGCATTCACAATACATTTCTGGGTCCAATTGTTTTGAATCTTCTGCCTCAGGAGGATCCCAGACAGTAATTCAGGGAAATCTGGACAGCATTCTCATGGAGGAGGTAGGCTCTACTAGTGTGTAATGGAGCCTATGTAGATTATGAAAGCGATTCCAGATTAAAAGGATGAGAAATGCATTTTCCTAAGAAATTATACCTCGTGGCTGAAGCGTACAGAGACAGCAATTAGAAAGGGACCATAATTTTACGGTCTGCATGTCAATTATAATTCACAGCATGTTCCACAACGTCACACACATAAACAGACTCTGAGACTCCTGAGAGACTGCACTTTCTTCCTCAGAGCAACCCTTTCCTTCTACTTATTCCTGGAATTGTTTGCTTTTGGAAAGGCTATAAAGCTGCTAATAATAGCAGGATTAAAAAAATGAAGGCTTTTGTACCTGAATGACTAGAAGTTGTTGCTAAATTGTAATCTCAATTTGAATTTAGGTCCAAATTCACAGATACACTTGTCTCCAAAGGAGTTGAAGAACCCAATATTTTAATTGAAGTTTAATTAAAGATTTGGGGTTGTGCAAAAGGGAATCAAGGCAAGTTAGTCTGTGACTAAGAAATTACCAACATCTTTTCATGGTCTCTGTGCTGGTGGAGGGCAGCCTTTGGGGCTTTTAAAACAATTCCTCTTCTGCAGTAGTGAAACACCTGGGGTGAAACCTGAGGCCAGAATTTGGAGGCCTCTGGGACTCCATGAGCAGTTTTCAAGTTTTATTTCCACCAAAAGGACTGAAACTTGAAGAAAACTAAAGGAGTGTTTCAGACGAAGCAGTTTGTATTTCTGTCTAATCAACATTTGCATTCCTATTGAGACGTCCAGCAAAGCAGAACATTAACACCACCTCTGTTATCTTGCTTATTTCATTTATGTAGTTATCCACTGCACAGGAAACAAGACCGCTAAACATATGCTTAGGTCATCAAGAGAATCAGTGATAACTACTATCAGTCCCATCTAAACTTATTACAAGCTAATCTTGCAACAGGACAAGAAACAATTATGGAAAGAAGCCCTGGTTTTGTTTTCATTCAATTACAGTATGTTCACATGACTACTGCTTAAGCAGTGTGTCTTAAGAGTCTTGAACTTTAAAAACGATGAAGAGAATGCATTTTAAATAATTTTGATTTTTTAAGGCATTACTTAGTGGAAGTGGAAAGGATGCAGAGGTGTAGTTTTTCCCTTCACACTGTGAAAACAGGTTACAAAATCACCTCAATCTTTTGTTTTGATGTTTTGTATTTGTATCTACATAGAAGTGCTGTGAAAATGGACTTCTGCTTAAGGAAAGATTGTGTACAGCTGCAAAGTGCTGCAGTCTCTTCTGCTTTTTACTTTTTTCATAGAGGTGAATCACAGTCCTTCATTTACAGTGACAGCAATTTGTTGATGTGGAAAGTATAGAGAATAACATCAACCTGACATGCTGTCTTATTTTTTAAGGAAATCTAAGCTGAGAGAATCTGGAAGATATGTAATACATACCAATAAGATAATTAGAAAAGCCTGTAAGATACGAGGAAAATCTGAACAATGAGCCAAATTCATAACTCACTTCACAATATTTATTTCATATGAAGTTTCTTGATTACGAATCTCAGATTCAAAACTGAGAGGTAAACTGCTTTTCCACCACTGGCACATCTTCTGGGATATTGTTATGGCATAAAATGAATTAAACTTTTAAATGATTACAATTTAATAAAAGAGAGTTAAGATGCTACTAAATATCTACATTATGTTTGACTGTCAATTATAAATAATGGTAATTTGTGGAATTTGTGGCCTCGTGATTTACTCTTTTCAATGAAAAGTGAAGTCTGTAGATCTTCCTCTTGTCTTATTTTTACCACCATACATATATTGACTTCCTAATTCATGTCACTGTCAGAGAAATATGAAGCCAGTGGTTCTTACCATGAGACAAAAGATTTCTCTCAGTCAAAGTAGCAGCACTGGAACCACAATCTCTCTTCAGTGGAAAGTAAAATAACTCTGCCATGCAATATAGTATGAACCAAGCCAATCTCTGTGGAAATCAAAGGAAGTCTTTCCATCAGCTTCAATGGAAACTGGACTTGCTTGGAATGACAAGGGAATAGATACATTTCAGCACGTTAAAAAAATTCTTTAATGACATTTTGCTGGCAGAGTAGAGTTGGATCAGCTGCTTGGAAGACATGTATTCAGTAGGAGACCTTTAATGAAGAAAGGGTAAAAGGTTGGATAGTATGTATTGTTTTTTTTACTGTACAAAATCACTCAGAAGTGTCTTTAAACTCCACACAGATAAGCAATGATAAAATCGTTACATTTTACTAAAAGTTCAACAGACTTGTTTGATTTGATAGAAATGTGCATTAAAAGTTTGTTTTCCATAATATCGTTTAAAAATAACTAGAGGAACTAAGAAGCAGAATCTCACCCTGCTACGCATGTACCTAGGAATGAGAAATGACTGTTCACAGCTACATAGACGAACTACAAGAAAAGTTTGGGACTTTCTTCTGTTTTTTGGACTAGAGATGTGATTCCTAAAGCTTGTTTCCAAGGCCACTCTCAGAGCTGGCAAAATTTGCTTTAGATTTTTCTTTCCTGTATTACTTTAATTTGAGTTATAACATAGATTTTTCAACATTTCCAAATGTGCTCTGTCCTTTCTACAAGGACACCTCTAGAAGAGGTGTCTTCTACCGAGTTCAGTTCTTTACGTCCACCAAACTCATTTTTGTAGATGCCAATTGGTTAGCTGTTGACACACCTCCTTCTTGGATGTCTCGGTGCCAGCCAAAGTGGTTGCTGCTCTTAGCTTATTCACAGATGCTCACCAGAACCCTTGTGCTGAGGGTTTGTGCTTTATGCCCTCATCTGCTCTGAGCAGTGCTCGAATGATGACAGCTGAAGAGAGCTGAGATTGCCAAAATATCTCCTCAACAAGCCTTACCTAATCTAAGTGACAAAAAAATTAGGGAACACTCACTAAAACTAAATGAAAAGCAAGACAAAAATAAACCAACAAGGATTTTATTTTATTTTTTTCATGTAAGACTTCTATTTCATGGTTGTTTGAATTATTATTATTTTTTTTGCCAGTGT
Organism: Lagopus leucura; assembly: GCF_019238085.1. Classification (NCBI taxonomy): domain Eukaryota; kingdom Metazoa; phylum Chordata; class Aves; order Galliformes; family Phasianidae; genus Lagopus; species Lagopus leucura. Next base: position 84,632,960 of record NW_024962252.1, on the reverse strand, counting down.
TTTTTCCTCACAATTTCTTTTGTTTTGCACAAAATATCTATAAAGCAACACACAAGGTTGTTGGCTCACTTGGAGAGGCTGATTCTAGAAGGGAATCTGGGGAGTTGAACAACAGCTATCAGTAAGCATGATCTCCCCTGTCCACATCATAAAACAGCTAAACTGAACTGTAGATGAAAAGCCCATAAACTTCATCTTTTATTTGGTGCCTCCCATCTCCTATCTTCTCTTGTCTACTGAGGTCACAAGCCCTTTAGGGAATGGATGGCAACAAAAATGGAGCATACCTGCAGTGTCAAAAGAAAGGAAAAGAAAGAGGAAAACAGGATATGTACAAGTCTTTCCAATATGTAAGCGCTTTAACTTGTACTGCAGTGCTCAAAAATGATCCTACTGTATGGATGGATAATTTATCACATCTGAGTTTCAGTCTTATGAGACTTATGAGTATATCCAGTATTATAATCATCACAGTGTTCTGGAGGAATTCCAGTTTAAATAATTGTATTCTACCAATACTCTCCAGAATGCTGATTTCAGCTGATGTACTAAGTTTTACTTCCTTTTTCAATATGTTGTTAAGCTTCTTTTAAGAGCAATCCAAGAATTAGCTGACCTTCAGTAGTATACAGAAGGATTCTTTTATTTACAATGTACAGCTAGCTTGTTCTTTAAGATCCTGTGAGATAAGAAGACCTCAAAAAAGTATCCATAATTTTAACTGAAGGTTCAGTAATAGGTGCAAATGTTTATTGACCTCTGGCTTTATTGAAAGCAGGACTGGGCTTTGGGAGTATTCCAGATTGAAACAGCAGCTTGAAGAGATATGGAGCTCCTCAAGAGGGACCTCCAACTTCTTCGGGAGGCACCAGATCACGACTTTGCATCCATTACTGCAGAAGACTTGTGTAGACCACGCTGTGCTGTGAAGCTTCTGAGTTTTGTGAACGCTTTCTGCCTGAGAAATTAAGTGGGTGCGATAAAGAGCAATCCAACCCTTTCAATGTTTGGATCCTTAGTACAAGCCATAAAAGTATATATACTCCTAGTGTTTCTGTGAATACGCATTGATGAACAAACAGTTCAAGGAGCAGATCCACTTCTCTTCTTCTTTTTACATACTGAAGTGAGGAGGCTCACTCCTTTCTCCCCTCCTGGGATGGATTTGCTATTACATACTTGAATGCATGTGTGTAAATTTGTGTCACTGACCCTCCTTATAGACACTAATAGATAAATCTGCTAATAGGTAAAAATATGAGTTTTCTGAGACCATAGAAGAGTACGAATCTCACAAACTGAATAGCAGAGAATCTGGAAGTGGCCATCTTGAACTTCCTGTTGTCCTCTGAAAATGTCTGCCCTGGCACTGTTTTAGGAGTTATCTTGCCTGCCTTTGTCCATTGTGCTTATTGCTGTGAATGAATGCCTCAGGAGAAGTAGAGCTGCAGGCAGAGAGGATTACTTCAGGAAGATTTTTGCTGTGTGATCCATAGGGTGAGAAGGGGGGCCAGACAGATCTGTTCCCATCACCCTGCATCGTTAGTGGAGATGAAGCACCTCATTACCCGTATAAACTTCTTCATTGCTCTGTGCTGCAGTTTTCTAAAGCTTCGTAATAGCATCTATCAGTAGGGGGAGGTCTAAGCCAAGCAGCCTTGGTTAAAAGCCTGGCAAAGAGGCTAAGAGAAGCGGCCACACAATGTGAGAGAGACGTGGCCGGAAAAGTTTAAGAAAGTTTCTTAAAGAAAAAAAATAGAAAGTGAATAAATGCAAAGAGAAAGGCTGGGTAGCCAAAAAACAAAAGCAGCCAGAAAGCTAAATGCATACAGCTGAAGAACTTAAAAAATTCAAGAGGAGGACATGAGAGGTGGCCAGAACGGCATTAACAAAACAGACTCTCCCTTTCCCTTCCCTGATCATCTTTCATTTCACTACATCCTTCTTCTCGGCTCTTGGCTCCCTTTCCTATCCTCCTCCCTCCTCCCAGCCATTGTGCAGAATGGCAGCTTCATAAACTATAAGCTCAGCCTTGCTACAGAGCAGCAGAGCTTAGTACAGTGACCCAATCAATGAGTGAATATAGGAAAAAAGTTAATACAGTTAACTATGCATCAAGACATTTCTGAATAACAGAGTTTTCACCATTTTTTGTATACATATGTTTCTCTTTTTAAAGAAGGGGCACTTGCTCTGACTTTTGACAGGGTGTTGTCATTGTCTAGGCTTGTGAAAGTGCTGTCATATTGCCTACTCTTTACTAGTCACTTCACATATCTAGGACAGCCTTCCTGAACAAATTCAGTTGAAATGTGATGCCGTGTAACCCAGCAGTGAAGAACATGTCCTGGTGGTCCTTCTGGTGGTAGGAGGGTCTAAACAAAAAAAAGACCAACAAGGAAAGCATGCAGCTGTAACAGTCACAATTTTGATTGATTATTTGATCTTTTTGATATTTTCATGTATGCAGTTCAAAAGAGCAAGAGTTCTGATGTACAAGTAAGCAAACAGTAAAAGAGCATTTCCACAGTCAATTCAGAAATGCTTTCCAGATTGTGGGACACATTCTGGCAGGTAACAGGAGTTACTGGCAGTGGATAAATGTTCCTAGAGGTACTGCTAGTGAAGTTGTTGATTTAAGTTGAAAATACATCATCTTAGTCCTTTCAGTTATGTTATTGTTTATTATAGGAATGTGGAACTGGCTCTGCTGTGCCCGGCACGAGCACAGAACACATTCTGTCTATTCCTGGACATCACAGTCCAGGTGGTGAACTTATATAGAAAGCAGGGAAAATAATAAGGGTAAAGAAGGAGAGAATTTTTCTTCCCCAGCTTCAAAACAAATGTTATATTGGGTTGCTCAGCACACTCAGTAACAGAACTGAGATATGAAATGAATGAATACTGGGAGCCAGGCTGTGGTGGACTGGAAACAGCTATTGATCAAGTGCTTTCCAGGAATATAATAAATGCAGCCTAAATTCATTGCATTTTGTTTTATTCCGAAGGTCATTAGGAAAACAAGACGCTCTTTGTGCTGCTGATCAGATCAGAGGGTTGCACTGGTAAGTAAGCATGTGGAGCAGCATCAAAGCTTTGAATACTTAGGGAGCTGTAAATGCCCAATGGCCATACTCTATGCACGTGCAGTTCTGACTCAGGTCTTTTTATCTGGTGCGATTAAGTTTATCGTCAAGTTTATGATCCAGATGATATCTGTATTTTAGAAATAATATAAGTGTCTCTCTGGAGAAAGTCATCTGATTTCCAGGCTATCAACACTTGGAAAAGTCCAGCTGTGCTGAAATGAGTTTACCTAAGATCTTCTGAATGTTTTGCTCCAGGCTCAGAAGCCACTTTTCACTCATCAGAAGCTCTTCCTAGTGTTGCCAGACTGGTTCGTCCACTCACCAGGGAAGCCTTCCATTTTTTCTCCTTTGTCTTTCACAGAGCTCACAGCCTGCATGTATACGTTTCAGAAGGAGTAACTTCCCCAGTCATTATTATACTGCAGTTTCAGGTATATTCTCCTACATCTAAACTATTTTGGATGTGTTCCAGAATCTACCATTGTTAGAAAATTAGGATCTAAGGATGTTTTCTGTTATCCTTTCATCGATATTCATTACTTGCAGACACAATGCTGAGTACTGTTAAGTTGCTTCCACTTCTTTCTGTCATTATTTTTTCCCCTGGGACCATGTGTCTTTTTACTTATTGGATAGGGCAGATTCAGTCGATTCCTATATTCTTCTGACTGAGCCCTGTGTGATGAGAACTACTACACTATGTAAAAACTGTTGGCAGACTTCTTTCACATACAATTCCCTGTGACAGGCTTCTGTCATAGGTCACCTACAGCTTTGTGATCACTTGGAATTTGTGATAGGTGGATTAAATGAAGACAGACAAACCGAAGTGCAGCTGTGGAGCTAGAAGTAGCAGTCAGAATGGGCAAGCATTTAACTAAAGTTCTTGTGGCAGAGCAGTGCTGTGTGAGGTGAACATTATCTTCTGAATGAGACGTAAAACCAGATACAAGCCATTTACAGCTGTAAAGGTCACAAGGGACCTTTCGCCAGAGTGAGGATTAAGATCTCAGAATACCAGCCAAGTCCAACTCTGGTAGTTGAATTTTGCCTAAATTTTACAGCAGTTTAATTTGGAAGACTTTACTTCCCCTTCTACAAACACAGCTGTGTAGTGTTGTGGTGCTGCTTTCCACCCCAAAAGGTTTTTCTGCGGTGCTTGTACCAAGTCATGAACGTACAACCTGTGAAGCACTTAAAGTATGAGGGCTGCTCTGAAAGTAATACCTCCTATTTTATTTTGCTGGCCCACAACGTGAGAGGTGGATGTTGTTAACCTTCCCTCCAGTATCCCATTACATTTTGTTGCTGTGTGACGGACGACAGCAGAGGGCTGTGTGACAATTGACATCTGACATGGAATACACATGAAGCAAAGCTCCAGTTTTGAATTGGATTCCTCCATGCAGAAAAAAATGTATCCACTGATATTCATTGATGCTTGCTAAACATCTATAGAGACAAAACAGTGAATGTGAACACAGTGAGGCAATGGGTGGTGAGTTTCAGTGGTGGAGACAGCAACAGTGAATCAAATCTGCTAGCACCAATTTTTATGAGTGCAGCATGCAGGCTCTTGCTCATTGCTGGTGAAAATGCTTAGCTGATGGTAGGACTACACTGAAAAATAGTGTTTGGTAGCTGAGAATTTTCTCCAATAGAGTTGTTGTGCTCTTTGAATTGGTTGTAGTTTGCATGGAAATAAATATGAGGCATTACTTTTGGAGCAACCTATGTATATTAATTCTTGCTTATTTGGTGTAAATGCATTATGGGCATTGTGTATGCACATACATGCATATATATGCACAGACACATTCTTCTATATAGTTGTTTGTCTTGGACTTATTTATACAGGTTGCTGATATATAGGTGTACACACGGAAGGTATTTTCATTAGGTTGTGTAGCAGAAATGCTAAGTCACAGCCTGAACCAGTGATTGAACACCTGGAGGGAAGGCAGGGCCAACCCAGGGGAGCTCAGGTGCATGCAACACATCTGAGTGACCAGAAGGGGAGGAGCCAGGATCCACCCTTTACCAGATATCGTTTAAGAGTTGGCAGTGGAGGTGAAGAGATCTAGCTGGAGATCCTTACCTACTGGAGGTTCTTCCAAAGGTAAGCATTTTTTTTTTTTTCTCCCTTTGCTTTTGCATCCATAGCTGCTGCATTTGGTTTTGTTCTCCTTTGCTGGGATTGTGCCACTCTGCTATTATTGTTGTACTTTCCATCACGTTATAGCACTGTAGCATTACAGGTCAGAATATACTTTCGGCCAGAAAGTGTTTTGCGAAACATATATATGGTGTGTGAAGTGTTTACCAATAGAAATCAAACACAAAGCACAAGAAAAAATGCCCTGAAGATATTTTCAGTCTTTTCTCTTCAACTAGTAGTTGGTATTGCCAGGAATAGCAGGGTATTAATCAGTGTTAAATCATGATAATGGGCAGTATCACTACAGGGCTTAAACATTAAATACATGAGGTACTAAACAATCCCTAAGCTCGGCAGAGTGAGCTGAGAACAGGATAATAAATTCTAAGTCAATTGATTAGTCTTTAGTGGATCTAACTGTGGTCTGGACAGAATGTATTCAAAGTGGCTCTTGTATGTGTTAATGATAATTGTGATTTACTTCAATATAGCAGTTTTCATCACAAAGGCTCCCATGGCACTTCACTTTTCATAGTACAGTGTTGCTGAAACACAGCTGTCCCTGCAGTGGATGACGACAAATGAATAGTATAAAACACAGCAGTGGGTGAATGAGAAACTTTGGCCTATGATGCTGGGGCAAGCTTGTGGTCTTAAGGAAAGCAGCATGGGAGTTTTAACTTTCACATGAGCTCTGGGTTTTAAGGGCACAGCTTAAAGACCCCTGCTCAATAAACTGCCTAGCAGTAAAATGCAGCTACCACAGAAGGATGAAGAACTTGCTCTGTTCTGCCAATATTTGAACCTTATGGTTCCAGGATGTCTGTTCAGACCTGAGGTTTAGACCACTAAAGTTATCCCCTCTGGCAGTAACTACACTGAACTTTAACAGACAACTTAAGGCTGAATAATTAAACAGTGGCATTGTGACCTTACTTTGTTTCATACCAGAAAATCTTGGTTTAAGAAAAACACACTTATTTCAGCAGGCATTTTTATTTCAGTGGCTCATCATTTTACAGGCAGTAGGTGTAAGAGAGAGAAACCACTCCAGAAAATCAGAGCTCAGAGCACTTTTGGGAATGAGTTAAGCTCTATTTTGCTAGTGTACCCTAACAGTGAAAATAACTCATTCTTTTACTTGTGTAGGTAATATTTCAAGATGGTCCATTATGATGTTATTTTTTCAGGAAATATCACGTGAGGTGAAAATATGTTTTTATGAAACTTTAGATAAAGCATAGCAAAAAAAAAAAAAAAAAAAATCCCTTTGAACTCCAATTGTGGCTCACTGTGTGTTTATTTCTTGCACTTAATACTCTTGATTTTGCTTTTCTTTACAATACCTTCCATCATCTAATTGCTATCAAAATGATGTTACTCATTGGAAGAAAAGATTATGAAATGTTTAACTGGTTATGTTAGAAAGTGTCTGGAGAAACTGCATCTGTCTTTATTATAATATGCTGTACAGCTTCTATCTTCACTACTAAGTAGAGAACATTCATTGTGACAACTGGCAAAACCAACTGTAATAAATAGTAGTATGATGACATGTGAGAATTGACAGTTACATATAAGTGAAGTGCAAAAGGTACTAAACAGATCAGGTAATTTCTGAAAAGAAGGAAACAATAGAAATGAGAAAACACGAAGGAGTAAACCCCATCTTAAATTCTGTTCAGTTGTAGATAGTTTCTCTGACAGGTTTCAGTATAACTTCAACTGCTAACAAACTATTACAAATATTACATGTTCTGTAATACAATAGTATAGTATTATATTTTTATATATGATAGTATTTCATAACGTATACTTTAAGGTGAATATCTACACTTTTTATGAAGTAGGACTTGGCTCTAGGTTTCAACAGCTGTTTGAGCAAGGAACTGCAATTAGAGATTCTCTTTTCTACTTTAAATTGTTCTGTAATAACTTTTTTTGTGAAACCATATCAGGTGTATAAAAGTAACTACTGGTCACTATACTCAGGCATATTGCTATATAGGTTACTCTTTTAGTTTTATACTTTGCATTTTGTTTAGATTGATAAAGCTTGATCACTGTACTTCTAATGTTAAACATAAAACTGATTTAAGAGTAGTGGGAGTCATAAATTCCCTGTTCATGCTTTTTTTTTCTCTGTGGATTTACTGTCTAGGATAACATTAAGTGGGGGGGGGAGAACTTTATCATATTAGAAGTCATGCTTTTTATTTTCACTGCGTCATCTTTTACTGTGTTGGCTAAAACAAATGACTCTGTTTGATACAGTGAACAATGACTTCTTCAACTGGTAAGAAATATCTCAGCTATGACAAAATGACTTTCTAGTACTATAGGAATTCATAATTTTTCAGTGTGGTTTCTAAGTTATTAAGCGAACTGTAAATATTTTTAAGCCAGTACCCATTTTTATTTCTAATGTCTTAACTGGTGGGAGAAATTGATCTATGTATTTATTATTCCCCTTTGTGTGACATCTTCATGTGGCTCACAATACCTGTTTTCTGTAAGTGCTCCAGAGGTCAGTATGTGTTCATGAAAGCAACAACAGATTTTGGAATTTTCATGCAATTTGCAGTATGCATCTTGCTATGCTACTACTTAAAAAGGTACAGATATCCAGTCAATAAGCACAACTAACACTTTATGTCCTGCCATGCACCAAAAATTATAAATACTCTTATTTTTGATCTTCCTGAAAAAGGAGTAGATTAATTATAAACAAATGAATCCACTTGCAAAAATGAGGGGGCAGTTCATCCCCAGTCCTTCCCAAAATGGCCTGAATGCATTATGGTTCTACAACTACAGTTTTAATAGTCTTACCAGTTATGAAGGTAATGTTCTGCTATTCTTTCTTCCTCAAAGGATAGTTTTTTAATTATCTGTACTGGTTGAAGCTGAGTTCTGAACTTTATTCTTCAGTAAATACTAGGTTCATTTATGGTATGAGCAAAAGGAAAATCTTATGTGCCTAACTGCTGGGTACTGGCTGAGAAAACATTCCGTGTCGGCAGTGGGTCAGAAACAAATCCTTGCATTCTGAGCCCTCAGGCATAATGAGTGGAGACTTCCGTTGTTGTTTTGAATAGTGACCAGTCCAGCAAATGTGCATGGTTTTGAAGCAAAAGAATAGCACCCATATTGCTTTATTTCTGAATACGTGAACATCATCCTTGAATTCTCACATGGTCTTACAGTACTAAAAATGGCTTTGCCCTGACACTTGATGGCTCTTACTGAGCATGAGCTGTGTACACCTGCTAAATCAAAAGGTATTTCATGCAAAATTGCCTAGCCTCCTGACTTCATATTCTGCTCTTTTATCTTTTTGAAGCTGGTCTGTTCTGATTTTTATATTCCTTGCCCAGGACTTTACCTATTGCTGCCTCCAAGTCTGCGTTCTAAGCATATCAATGACTTCATCTTTCCTCACATCCTCTTATCCTCATTCACATTCTCTCTCGCAATCTCCATCTTTAATAGCTGATCCCGTTTATCCCATTGCAACTCTCTCTGGGATTGATTCTATGCAGTGGCTTTTATTGTTCTCTTTCCTCAGAACCATAGAAATCTGAGATGGAAAAGGCTGATGAGGTCATCTTGTCCATTCCCTTTGCCAATGTTGAATTGTTTCCTACAGTCTAATTTTAAAATTACTCATTCAGCTGGGCTTCCACCTCTTCTTTTAGAAGATTATTCCACAATATTAGGCTGTATATCACATCATTAGGAAGTTTTTCCTGAGAGTTATCTTGATTTTTTTCCTTCCCGTGTTTCTGTTCCATTGTTCATAGCTACGTCCCGTTTGGTCACTCCAAACAATGTGTTTCACTCTTGTAGAACAGACATCTTTCAAAATCCACCTACTACTCCATTTTGAAGAAAATAACTAGTTATCTTGGTTATTTAATCCCCCACCCACAAGTAGTACAATGACTCTTTTTCTTTTGTTCCACAAAGAAAGGACATCCTTCTATTCCAGCTTGGTGCTATATGAGGCATCTGAAGGCAGGCATAATCTCTCAAAATTAAGTCCATACAAGAAAGGTTTTGCTGCATTTAAATCTGCTACATGCAGTCCTGCTTCTGGAAATATTTTTTTTACCAATGTAGCTCAAGCACAACACAAGCTTTTGTAGACATTATAGTTTGAATGGGATAATGACTTTCTGTTCTAACCCTCTTTCATAAAAATTCATGCTGCTGTCAACATTTTGACAGTGTCCATTAATTCAGTTTAACCCTGCCACTTCCAGACAGAATTTTGATGTTCTGTACCAGAATTTTTTTTTTTTTTTTTTTTTTTTTTAGTACAGACATAAATGCTGCTTTGAATCTCAGGAATAGATAGCTGTTCTGGAGATATCTTAACATGTCTCATTTGAAGTGCTTGAGGCTCTTTTGCTCTTTTCACACCTCACATTCATGTGTTCTGAACTGATATATTTCAGCTGTGACTTTTCAAAAGGACCTTGTACCTCTACGGATATTTAAATGAGTGGCTTTGTTGTCAAGTGAGCTCAACTGCTTGGGTTGAAGTCGTGTAAAATACAGCCCATTATTTAGAGGCCTAAGAAATCTTTTTAAAAATCTAGAGTCTGCAGTGGAAATGAAGCACTTGGAAATTTGGCTACAAGGAGCTATGGGTATTTATTTCCCAGCTGTGTGTGGCATTTCTGCTCGTGAATGAACTTGTACACGACATGTTGAGTTCACCCTCATATCTGCTTGTCAGCTTTTGTCAGCCTGATATGGACTGAACCTAACACAGTCTTGGAAAGGTCATTGTACCTGGTCTCTACAGTTATATAAAGGATGTCATAAGACAGAGGGCACATGTTGACGAAAACAATCACCTGCTGTTCACAAGTATTTGAGAATCTCTTGGACTCTTTTAAGCAAATAAATATTTTTGGGAAGAGCTTTTCTTAAGTGATTCCAAATCTGACAATTATCTCGGTAGGGTTGGCTCCACGGAGTCCTGTGGAGCATCAGCGATCTGGTCAGAATAGAAATAGACAGGCCATGAATAGTTTCTGTAGGAGGGAAATGAGAGGGATGATTTAGATGAGCTCACCACTTAAGAAGCATATGGGCAGGCTGGAAAGTACATAAGCAGCATGGGCATGGCTCTCTGGGACGCAATTACAGCAGGATATAAGATGTGGCAAGTGGAAGTATAGTTATACCAGAACTGAGATGTAGTGGGGTTTCTCCCCCTCCACAAAAAGCTCTGCAGTCTGAAGTCACTCACTGCTCTGTTTGAGCTTCAGACATGTGGCCTTGTGTGTAGTGCCCTGGCTCTGTTTTTGCAATCACTGGTTCTGCAGCTTGTGGAAGGTTATTTTTGGCAGTCCCTCTCTTGCCCCTTTCCTTGCACTCTCCCTCTGGCTGCAGCTGCAATTGTTCCTGCTGTCTCAGAGTACCTGGGGAGACCATGGAGGAATCTGATCTCTGAGCTGTGTACCCAGATCACTTGCTATTCCTCTCTTATGAAGTGCAATTACCCAAGCTCTGTGGTTTCCTCTGCTTTACTCTCTGTTCGGTCAGTCTGTTTATTCTGTGCAGAGCAGGAGCAAGACACCCCTCTGAGGCTCTCTTACCAGCCAACTGAAATGGCTGACGTGATGGAGGTACTTTCACTTCCACTTCTAAGTGCATAAATTGATGATCTCTCTTTGTGTTGTCTCCCAGTAGAGCAGCGTGCTGTGCGATAGGAAGAGACCTTATCTTTTTAAATAACTGTTGTACTATTGTTCATTGTTACCTGACTGTGGATTTCTTCATGAAAAAACAATGAAACACTTTACTTGGGTGTAAGGGGATCATTTGTAGTTAGAGTGCTACTTCTGAAAAAATGATGTATGTATTAAATCTGAGTTCCTTCAGCTAATCTATGGGATACAGAAATTTAGAGGCAAGGATCATCTCTTAGCGACATCAAGAAAATCTTGCTTTTCCCTAAAGAAAAAACTAATAGCTCCCTAGCAACATTCTCAATAAAATTTCTCTCGCGGGGGGGAGGTGGTTTTGCATTTTGCTTTTATTTTTTTTCCTGGAAACTTGCCTTGGATAGCTTACTGTTCAGTGATAAGCGTTGTAAGAGATCCCACAAATATTTGCAGGATTCATTCATGCTGTTAGTTGATGTCACTAATTTTTCTTTATGTTCCGTTTCAATTTTAAGTAAAGCTGTTGTTTCTGTTTTTTTTTTTTTTTTTTGTTTTTTTTTTTTTTGGCATCTCCTGTGTATCAGAGAGTTGCAGTTAGGTTGGCACTTAAATATGTAGACAACATTGTATTAGTAGTTCTTAAATATTTAGAACTACTTCTTTCCTATCCTCTTCATTTCCTTCTATGCCTATCTCACAGAATAAAATATATCTCCATCATTTTCTTTCTTTCATGCAGTTTCAGAATTACTGACCAACACAAAGTACATATAGAAAGTATAAAGATAACAGGAGAAATGCCTGAATAAATATGCTCTTTTACATAGCAAACTTTTGGCTCAAGAAGAGGTAACTCAAAGCATAAAGTGAATTAAAAGTAGATTAATGAAAAGAAGTTGAGCAGTGAAGACCTATATTCTACCATTATAGCTTCTGTCACATTAGTCAGAGCAGGTAGCTTTTTGCTTTTCATTTTTTGTTTTTGAAATAAGTATTTCTTACCTACTTTAAAAGAGGAGCCATTTTGTTAACTGGTTAACCAGGAGCTAAGTGCTAAGTGCTGCCGATGCTGGGATTCACTGGCTAGAGCAAAAATGCTGGAGACGGGCTGCAGTACACTGGGACAGTTTTGTTAAGGCAGTTCATATTCATGAGGAAGGACGTGAGCTTTACTCCTGAGCATGTATCTACTGAATGACCTATGTATATAAGATTGGTTAAGGTTGAGATTAATTTTAGCAATAATGCTCTGCAGTCAACTTGCATTGGCCTTTTGCTTAGTGGTGCTTGGAGCTCAGTTATTCTTGGAGAAGATCATATCATACAGGATGGCTATTAGGGTGTCGCAGATAAATATGAGCTTGTCCTCTATGCCCCCTGTCCATCTACATCACTCACAGGCTGCATATTGCTGAAATTTACTGGATTTGGGTTGCCTTCAGATTCAGGTACAGCTCACATCTGCTCTGAACGTTTTCAGAGCCTGCCTGCGTAGTCTTGCAAAATGCAGTGATATTCAGGCTGATTCTGAGCAGCCATCCTCACTCTCATCCAGAATGTTTCAAAAGTGACTAATGCCTGCCAGTGTCTTTCCTTTCTTGGATTACTGACTCAAAGCACTTGTAAAGGGCTGGATTTTCAGAAAGGGCTGAACATCTGCGCTTGGGCTCGCACTTTATTCTAGTTGCTTGGAGCTGGAAGGCATGCAGTGGCCCATCACTTCTAAGGAAAAGCCACGCTGAAGGGGTGGATCAAAGCTGCATAATTGCATGTACTTCGGAAACAGAACAGGAGGAATCATGGAATGGCTTAGGTTGGAAAGGACCATATGGATAATCTGGTTCTAGCCCACTACTGTGGGCAAGACTGCCTCGCCCCCACACCTCAAGCTGCCCATGGCCCCATCTGACCTGGCCTGGAGCACCTCCAGGGATGGGGCACCACAACTTCTTCAGGCAGCTGGGCCAGTGTCAGGTTTGACCCAGCCATCCTAGAATGTGGGCCAGCTCCAGCTGCATCATGACACATGGACATGTGAGTGGATCCATGTCTTGTGCTCTTAGGAGTCTCCTATACATAACAGCTTTCAGTCACACAGCACAGAGTCTTTTCAACTTTGGATTATTGCTTCTGCAGACACAAACAATTTTCTTTTGAAATATATGCTCATTTAGTGCTCAGTGCCCACCTACTGAATTCCCAGGCTCTGGATTCCAGGTTTCCTCACCCTGTCAGGGAATCCAGTAGTAATTTATGTAGCAGGCCCAAGGTCTGGCTCAAAAGCTGTGCTGTCTGTGCCAATGCAGTTGCAACATTTTTTCACATTAAAATATTTAATAGGTTTGAGTATGGACGTGAACCCTTATGGAGTGCTACTCTGGAACATATTTCCTATATTTTCATTCACGCTGGTTGTTTCTCAAGTTTCTTGTGCATTTCTAACATTGTAGAATTCAGTTACGTATAATTATATTTATTTCCTGAACCCAGGGGTCACTGCAGAATCTAAGATTGATGCAAGATACTGAAGTAAGGATTAAGAACCACTTTCAAAGATGCATGAGGAATCTGGCAGCTTGCCAGCCCCCAGGATAATGGAGTTGCTACAACCTCTGTCAAAATCAGTGGTTTAGGAAGGAACTAGAGACACAGGTAGCACATGTGTAGTGTGGATTTAAGAGTAGGGTGAGGAAGTGAAGGGATATGGGAATTATTTGAGTGGTTATTTTGGAGAACTGAATGTATGGTAGCAAGGGCAGCCATAGAGGATGTGAGAATGGAGCTAAGGTTATCACAGCAGGGGTTATAAGACAAAAACCCACAGGAAACAAGGTTTCATTAGCTCTACTGCTTGCTGAACAAGTTGTTTTAATTAAGCTTCCCTTCCATTTCTAAAGGGAAAATGGAGGAAGAATAAAAAAAGGAAAGGGGAAAAACCTGAAAAAATAAAATAAAAACCGTGGAACAGCATTTCACATATGTATATATTCTTTTCTCAACTGCTGCACCACTCCCTTTCACCCTAGGAACACCGTTAGTTATTCAAATATTCTTTTTCTTTAAATCAATTTGTAATAGTCACCTGTGTGACCTGCTGGGGCTCCCTCTAGTTATGGCTAAGCATTTTTAAATGTGATGCCATAGACTCATGGTCATGTCCAATAAATAAGAAGTCTAGAGGTAAAGCCTTTTCAACTCTATGATAATTTTCCTATTTATCTTGGTGGGGCTGATGTTTCAGTCTTTGCGTCAGTCAAGTGGTTAGACATAATTAACATCTGTCCATAAGTTAGAGTTGCTTGGGTCAGGGGCATAACTAAAAGAAAATTGAGCAGCAGGAATCTGCCGAATCTGATTTTTTTTTTTTTTTTTTTTTTTTCTCCAGAGATCATTCGTCTTTTTCAAGAGAAGTGGAAGAAAAGGCAAGCAAGAAAGTATGGAAGGGAAAGTAAGATAAAGAAAGCAAGGTAACAAACAATTAGGCAAGAAAGAAGGAAAGAAAGAGAAGGTTAAAAAAAAAAAAAAAAAAAAAGCATGTAAGGAGCAAAAAATCCATAAAATATATAATAAAGCCACATGGAAAAAGAATACATTTGATTTCCTGCATCTCTCTGAATTATGTTTCAGTAAATGTACAGCACACGTACTGTGTTTAAAGCAGATCTGACAACATATAAAACATTAAAAATATTATGACATTGGCCAATATTTATGATGTATATTTCCACACATAAAATATATCATGTCATGTCATTGATCTTAAAAAGCATGGAAATTGGCCATGTCATAATATTTTAGAGGTTTTTTTAATACATTGTCAGAGCTATTTTAAATGTACGTGCTCAGCATTTTATGGAACTCCCAACACACAGACATACGGAAAATATATTCTGGGTCCACAGGAGACCAGCGTTTCAAACGTAAATTTTAGCTAATGCACATTTGCTAGAACAAGAATCTTTTTCTTTTTGTTGTATTTCTTGAGCTTCCACATATTCTTATTGTATTTTGCATAGATTTACATCAGCAGAGCTCAGCCTTTAACAAATGGGTATCATGTTTGGCCTCATCTTGCTGTTTTAATGTAGAAAAAATTCCCTCTGAAGTTTTGCATCATGAAGGGACCATCAGGCAGCACACATAGCTACAGAGATCCTCACAAAAAGGAATGATATTTTGTGGCGAAATAGCCCAGCCAATATTACTAATTATTTGCTCTTCCAACTGGAACCTTTGAGTATGCTTAAAGAATGCTACCAGGACAACTCAGAGATGTTTGGAGAATCCCTGTTGGAAGATGACAAGGGCAACCTCTGCTAAAAGCCTGAGCTAGGCAATTTATCTGCATGAAAACTAAAGGAATTGAAATGTTGAAACACTTGCTCATGATCAAAGAGAAATACTAGAGTTTTCTGGAAGAAAACCTTGGTTCCTGGTTTTGTGATTTAGCAACAAGACCACCTTTGCCTTTTTAATTTGTTGGGAAATTCTGCCAGCATATTATTTCTATGTTTAGTTTGCTTGCACTTGCTGCCACTCATGTACCTGTGGAGCCACTACACATATGGTACTGGAGATTCCTGGTGTGTATTTATTTTATTTTTTGCATTTTTCACTTTATATATAAATAGAAAATCATAGAATCATTTGAGTTGGAAGGGACCCTTAATCTGGTCCAACTCTCCTGCAATGAACAGGGACACCTACATCAGATTAGGTGCTCAGAGCTCTGTCCAGCCTGACTCTGAGTGTCTCCAGGGATGGGGCACCCACTACCTCTCTGGGCAACCTGTGCCAGTGTCTTACCATCCTGACTGTAAAAAACTTCTTCCTTATATCCAATCTAAATCTCCCTTTTCATATGAAAACATTTCCCCTTGTCCTGTCATAGCAGTCCCTGCTAAAAAGTCTGTCCCCTTCTTTCTTGTATCATAAGGAAAGAAAGAAGATGATTGTAGACACATAATTGCTTCTAAGGATGCTATGCAACTTATCTCTCAAGGTCTTTAGAGGAAAATGAGAAGCAACAGATGTGCTGCTTAAAGGGCTAATTTATGTGGCATCACCAAACATTACAGGATAATTATAATTATAGGCATCATTGTGAATAGAGATGGTTGGAGGCAGGGGTGAAAGCCAGCTTTTGCTTTAGCTGCATCACAAAACTACCTATGCTGCTGTCAGGCTGTGTGATATGGCTGTAATTAGCCACTAAAATGTTACTTCTCTTTCTGGCTTGAATGTTGGTATGGCAATTCCTTTGGCTAAATGTGTGCCTAATTGAAACAGCAGCAGTGCTTAAAAATAAAGAGCAGCTTGGAGTGCATTTTAAAAACAGCTACATTTGCTAAATTCTGTAAATGATACCCCCTCTTCCCAAACCAATTAGATTTTGCTCTTTGTTTTTAGAAGAATTGCTGGCTGATAGGTAATGTTATTTCCGCACTTCCAAGAACACTAGGCTTCTAGGCTCTGCCCAACTGGTTTTGTTTAGATTTCCATTATTTGTTTGACTGATTTATCTGAAATATTTTAAAGGGTAGCATAAAGGCATAGATTCTCCAGAGCAAGTTATTGTTTTCACATATGCTTCATGTCAAACTTTGGGTTTTGTGCACGGTTTACTTTTGAGGGGGCTGGAGGAGGTGAGGGAATGTTTGGATAGCATATGTATCATGCTCTTTCCTTCTTCCTTGGGTGTTTCTTTGCCATTCAGTATATGGTTTTTTTTTTTTCCATGTTGTTACATTTGAAATGTAGAGTTGTTTTATAGGAAAAGATCAAGTGCTGCAAAGTCCTAGATATTCATCCTGAACACAGAAAAACAAAAGTTCTTTAGTTTCTTAGGGGCCAGGAGGACCACATTGTCTCCTGCTGAGGAAAGGGAAAGAAAGGAAACGATCTAAACAGTGAAGCTTATAGCCAAGTAAGGAAAACAATTTGAAAGCACGGTATGTATTTGCTATTAAAAACAAAGACTCCAATTCTTTCCCTCTGCGGACAAAATCTTGGTTAGAGAGGAGAATTCAGTGCAAGCACTTTCCTTATTTCTTAGGAAAACATGTCCAACACACTGACAATGAATAGTGGGAGTTTTACATGCCTTGATATTCCTAAAATGTCAGTCTCATGCACCATTTGTTAGAGTAGTGACCTTTACGGGTAAATTTAAATCTTTAGCCATTCCAGTCAAGGAGATGCACACAAGAGAGCAATCCCTGGAAGAGAGTTAAAGCAATGGAGTAAAGATGGCTCATCAGGAAGCATAGAGCATAGAGCAATTTGTACAGAGGGAGGATACTCAGTGAACTGTGTTGAGATGTTTAGGTGAAGCAATGAGACTGTCACTGTGTGTTTTGAAATGTGAAATGTGCATAGCAGAAGTGTGTCTGGGATCAGATTGGGAATTGTTCTGCTTAACTCTTCCCTATAAGAGAACTGGATTTTCTATACATTGCAATGTGACTGCAGTATGGTTCCTCTACATTAAGCAAAATCTAAGAAAGAAGCCCAAGTTCAAATACAAAATTGTATTTAAGAAGTATTCTAGCTCCAGATTAATGTTCCCTTCTGTAGCTTTATTAAATATGTTTTTCCATTAGACTTTCAAGGAGAGGAAATTTTTATGTACGCTATGCCAAGTCTAATATGTAAAGCACCCCAAACAAACCATGGTAGTGTTCCTCACTGCCCATATGAACCCCACACATGGAATGAAGATCATACTGAAGGTGTGCGTGTGGTACAGTAAGACCTGATCTTGCTATCTTCCCCCTTGCTGTGCAGGCAATGTCCCTTTGGGTGCAGGAGCACTGCTCCTGAGAAGGCTGAAAACAGACTGTTGCATCTAAGGTACAGGCCGCTTAATGACCTTAAGGACCAAAAAGCATTAACTGAGTGCATCAGCACTGAGAAGAGAGGGAAAGCCTTTCTGTACTGATCCCGTGCTGTGGTGCTGCTGCTCAGCTCATATCACCTAACACCTTCTTGAATGTTATTTCTTACCTGGAAGAGTCAGCAGGTTTAGGTCGGAGAGGATCTGGCCATTAGCAGGAATGCTCAGCAACACCGTGGAGCAGACATGAAACACCTGGCACAATTCCAGATACATGCAGCCTGGAACATTTAATGGCACTCAAGGGATAAAATGACCAAACTGTAAACCCCTCTATTCCCTCCCTCCTTCCTTTTTTATTTTTTATAAATGCACTTTTGAAAATACAGTATATAGATGCTTTCTACCTTCCTTTGTCTCTCTGTTTCTTACTTGTGACTCCTTAGGGCCCAATTGAAAAAAACTTGTTCTGCACCATTTACTTAGGTTTTTGGCAGGAGTTTTCTAGGAAAGAATGAGGAATGTGCTGTTTCTACATGAATTCGCCCACAGGTCAGTCCTTGTGCAGTGCACACACTGGAGGGATTGCAAAAGCCAGGATTCCCACTCTGTTTGCTCTGAGAAGACTGCGCATACATTTTCTGTCTCTGTCTCATGGGTATTCATGCACAAACATCCATGTACATGCATAGATTCATCAATGGCAATGACTGCTGATCCGTCTGTTAATGTCAGTGCAGCATCAGTGATACTGAGCAAAGTTTTAACTAGTAGTAAACAAATTGTTGGTGTCAAAAGCAAAAGGCGTTTTGATTTTTGCCTAGGTGTAGGAGAAAGTGTAGCTGGAAAATTAATCCACAAAAATTTTGGAAATTGGAAGCTACTGATAAAACAAAACAGAACTGTTTACGTATTATCTATAACTGAATAACTGACTTCTTGACTTCATGCCTGGCTGGGTATGGTGAACATTAGGCAATATTTAAGTTATTACCAAAGTGATGAAGAAGAATACCAACATGAAGGGTGTTGGTGCTTAATGTAAATGTGTCAGGGCTCAGATGCATTTCTGCATTTTCCTCTGATAGTGCTGAGAAGATTGTATCTTATGGAGCAGAATGTGTAGGACTGATGTGATGTAGTTAATCTGGCAATTTATGTGTTTACCATAGCTACAGGTTTTTGGGTTAGCTCTAAAATTCATTGTAAAAAGAATACTTTACCATGGTAGCCCCAGTAACACTTCTGTATATTGTTCTTTGCATTTTTGTTGGCTTGCTGACATCAGTGCTTTAATACTTAATATCCTGTGAACATTTCTGTGTTTTATAGTTCTGTACATACTGGAATAAGGAGGAAGGAGAGGGCCTGGGCTCTCTAATAAGGAAACACACATTACTCTTTACTGATATGTTTTTGTTCTCTGCTAATAATTTTTTTCCCTTTTAGCTTCAGCCTGAGGAAGAACTGCTGTTGGAACAGAAAAAGGCAGATGGTAATGTGTATGCGAAGTGTGGTTGTAATTATTTTATTACCTAGGCAAGCATAAGGCTTGTTTATGTGAGAAGAGGTGATTAATTCATTTGGGTCATAAGAGAAAAATTCCAGACCTGTAACAGATTTCTCTGGTGAGCTACTGAATTCTTTGTATCTACCCCTCTGCCAGGCTGTACCTTCTCTGCACCACCTCTAAACACAATAAATAAATAAACAGAAAAAAATCCCAGAAAGAAATTTGGTTTCATGGATGAGGTCTTGCCTCCTTTTTAAAGCAAGCATATAAGCGGGTGGTCTGACACCCCACTGCTCTCCAAGGCAGCCTGGCATCACTCCCTGGACTTCCTGCCCCCCTGCATCAGGATTGCACTACAGCTTGGCTGGTCATAGACTCGCATTATGGTTTGGAAGGGACCTCGAAGCCCACACAGTCCCAACCCCCAGCTGTGAGGAGGGCTGCCCCCACCAGCTCAGGCTGCCAAGGGCCCCATCCAACCTGGCTTTGAGCACCTCCAGGGATGGAGCTTCTCTGGGCAGCTGTGCCGGGGCCTCACTGCCCCCTAATTAAAAAAGTTTCTTCCTAATATCTCATCTAAATACCCCCCTCTTCTAGTTTAAAGCTTTAACTCTTGTCCTATCACTATCTGTCTTACCTACCCGTGTAAGTAATGTGGCTAAGTAAAGTGGCTATTCCCTGCTGCTCATGCTGCTTGTGCCCCAGATTCTTGCAGAGAAAATTCATGCAAGAAATCTCCTTAAAGAACAGAAAACAACAAAACTCTTGCTATGGCTTTTGTGAAAGATTAAGTGAACAGATTTGTGAAAAATCTTGTTCTATATTTATTATTTATGGTGTTTTCAGACACAGATAATGTGGCTTAAGTATGATGCTATTCTCCAATTTGAAGAAAGTGAAATCTTTCCTCTGGTGCATAAAATATTTCAAAAATTCAGTAAAAAAAAACATCCACCAAAATAACCAGTTTATAAGAAGTGTGCTGACATTGTAAAAAATTAATAGCAAGCTTGGAACTCTTTGAGTTTCCAAAATGGTCAGTTCAATAGGAAAAAAAAAAAGGCACTTTCTTATTATAAAATCGGATTGCCTGTCTTAGGTTTTCTCTAATGAAAGAATTTTTGGAGAAAATAAAGCTCACATTGAGCGTTCACAGCCCATCTACCCTTAAATGTGTAATTTAACTACCCAGTCCTGTGGCCTGGAACACTTTTGATTGCAACTTTAATAGTTATTTTGGAAAAAAAAAAAAAAAAAAAAGAAGCCAAATATTCAACCTTTAGCATATTATATATAAGAGTTTTTCTTCTCTTAAATGTCATAGGAAATTATGATGACAGTGTGTTTGTATGTGTGTGTGAATGTGTATGTGTGCATGTGCGTGCCTAAGCAAAATAAATTTACTTGCTACTGGATTCCATTGCTTGAAACCTTGACAGCCCTGGGAGGGGCAAGGGAGTTGGGCCAAATACTCAGTCACTCTAAAATGGATTATAATAATGTTACTTTATAGATCATCTCTATAAATAGCACAGAAAATCAAGTGTTGGGTAGTCCTGGGCTCACTCTTGCCTGGATTTCATTATTTCAAATAAAAGAGTTATATTTATGTTGTGGGGTTGCCATTAAGGATATGTTTAAAAAAAAAAAAAAAAAAAAAACGCAACACAAAAAAAAAAAAAAAAAAAAAAAAAAATCCAAACAAACCCATCCAACAGCTAGTGGTATTATACAGAAGTCATCTAATTCTATTATACTCACAGTAAAGCTGAGCAGAAGTCACTTATGAAATAAGAAGCATATATTATCAGCTTTCAAGTGCTGAGATTGCTCACAAGTGTTTAAAGTTCTACTATTTTCTCAAATTAGCAACACATACTTCAACAGCAGAACAGATGATATTCCTATTAATTAAGACTATTTTTTTCAATGAACTGAGCTGGAATTCACCAACTTTAAGAGAGATGGGCTAGAAACAAACATCTGTTTTGTGCATTTGCCCCCCATAGTCTTTAAAGAAACTGCTGAGAGCTTTCACTGGGAGCTTTTTATTTCCCCAGCTTATATATCTAGCCTTGCAGAACTTAACTGGCTCATGTACCACCATTAGCTTGAATCCCAGGTAAAAGGAAAAGTCTTTTTTAATATTTTAAGAACATTTTAGTGGATGTAAAAGAATTCAGATATTAGTTGTTAGATATCTGAATGTCTTCTGCAAACAAATGAGCTGGTCTTCACATGGAAAGCATCTTGCTGAATTTGTTAATTGGTAAGTGAAAAAGGACATTTTGTGATATTTTAGCCACTTCATGTTGCTGACTTAGGCTGTATTACATTTCACAGATCTTGATATGAGAGTATTGTATGGGAATAAAAGCATTAGTTAATGCTAATTATACTAGGCTGCAAAACATCATAGGTTGGGAATAAAATCTTTGAAGTTTCGAAGAAGGGTTAAAAATACATTTGTGAAAATTAGGAGGATGTGCCAAATGTTATGATCTCTTTCTAATTTCACAGGCTTCAGTCTAAACTGCCAAGAAAAATATATCTTAGAAAAGTATACTCTGTCTTTTAATTACCCCTGCAATTCAGTACATTCAAGTACCAAAGACGATTCTATTTGGGTGAATATTAAATATGAGCAGAGAAAGGATAATAAAACTAGAAAATATAGGAGGGGAGAAAAATATCGGAAGGGGCTGAAGTTCTTCTTTTAGTTCTTCTATCGCCTTTCTTTGGGATTTTGGGCAGTTTCTTGACCTTTTCGTTACTGTATTTGTAACGTGAAGTTCCTGGCTTCCCCCTGCCAAGAGCACTTTGCTGTGTAGGTGAACTACAGTATAAAAATACCAGCTATAGCTATTAATACTTTCCTTTCATGTTTTGGAGTTGCCAAAGATACATATTTATAATTATGGGTTACAATGCCGTAGCAAAACATTTGCAACTATAAAATAGCCTTGACAGCTCCATCTAGAATAAGCAAGCCATTAACTGGTTTCTCTAATCCTCATTTGTGAAAAGAAGGCCCCACTGTGTCACAGGATAATAAATTCCACTTGATCCCTGCAGAAAGAATAACATATACTTAATGAACAACCTTTTTGAAAGCAATTCTGTACATTTTCTGAATAAGCCAGTGTACAACCTTTTCTGCAACACTATGGACTACTCTGCTTCCTGCTACTAAATTACTGATTCCTAATTCTTTGTTCTGTATTAATGTTTTCATTTCTGGACTCTGTCTTCCTATAGCAGCTAAGATGGTAGCTTTGCAAAGGACAGAAAGTGTCCTCCTGTACTTGGTAGCGCTATCAATTTATTAGTCAAGTCTGTGTTATTTTCTCTACAGGTTTGCCTCTCCATGAGAGTAGGTTAGAACCAAGTCAGTAGTTATGACCACTTCTACAGCTTGCTGAATGTCTTTTAAGTGATCTTACCTAAATTCTTTTGCTGGCTGGATAAATGTTATAAAACCATAATGCTAGGAGAGCATATTTCCTATGTTTTATTAGAATTGCTACCAGAATATCTTTCCTATATTTTATTTGAATTGCACGTTATACGCTACGAGCAATAAGATATTTCCTTAAGTTTAGATTTTCATCATTCTTACCCTTTCTCACAGATATTTCATATAAAAAGGTAATACTATACAATATTGTTGTAGGATTGGTCTTCAGGAAAGGACTAATTATAGGATGTGTTTTTAGGATGTGCACGGGTGTGTATGTGTATCCTTTATGCTTCCCTCCTCCAAAGTCTTTTTGAAGCAATGCTTGTAGCACATGAGTCTTATTTCATGGGAAAATTACTGGTACTGAGAAGCAAAGATTACCTTTAAAAAAGGATATCAGTTCTTGGAAATTATCTTTCTGTTTGCAATTTCTGCCAGGTCAGAACATGCCAGAAAATTAATGGAAGAGCATGTCCAATGGGGATAAAGAGACCTCTTTTACAAACCTCTAAAGTGTACTGAGGTTTTACTGATCATTACAATTTATGGACACACATTATCATCAAATGAGAATACTAAGCTAAAATAATAATGCAAATACTATTACTTAAGGGAAAAAATGGTTTGTCCACGGTGTTTATGAACTCTGGCATTTAGGAACTTTCAGCTGAAGAGTATGAACGTCACTCATTCTAATTTTAGGGAGAAAATTAATTAGAATTGCAAACAGAAATAATACAGACGCTCATGAAAAATGATTGTTAACAAACTGTTAATAATTGTTAACATTTGGCACTGACTGAAATGTGTAGAGAGTGTAAAAGAAGTACCCATAAAAGATTTATTGTAATTGTTTTCAGTAATTTTAAATGCTTATTATGTTTTTGACACTTTTTGATTACAACATTTAAGTTTAGACAGATATTTACTGACTGTTCTGCACTTAAAAAGCGTCTGCTAATACCTCTGACTTCTGAAAACTGAATAATGTAACAGCTGATATGAATAGTTTACTTAAAAATTTATAGTGCTCTCTTCCATTATAAAAAAAGAACAATAACCTGAAAACACAAGTATTGATAATCATCATTCAGATCACTGACCGGAACTGACCTTGTGGCAGTAATGGGAGTTCTGGGCCTGTAGTAACTCTGGGAAATAAAAAAGAAGTTGAAGACAGAAATATTATTTTGGAGCTCTGAAGATGGTGGCAGACCATCATTTTTGCTACTTTTAATCAACTTTTTAATCTGCTCAGTGATAAAACTAGCAACTTTTAACCCTCAGTAGCCAACATATTGACTTGCTGCAATTTATAAGCATATAACTAAAAGAAGAATTAAATGTGCAGAGTGATATTCAGAAAAGGATAAAAAGGAAACTTGTCATCTAATACAGTTTATTATGAGAGATAAGAAAACAATCGATGTAATGTATCCATAGCTCCTTTTTGGGGTTGGAGATAAGCTCTCGCTAGCTTTTTACCTACTTTAACAGTATACTCAACACAACACTTAATGCCACAATGCTCCAGTTAAGTGACTTTACAGCACAGAAATATTGCTGAGGCAAAAATGCTGACAGTTATACTTCAAAAATAGTTTTGGATGAACTCAGATTATGAGTAGTTCAACTGCACTTTCCAAAAATGAACATAACAACTGGAGAATTTTCTTCCCCCCATTGAGAGGTTACTGTGGTCTGTGGGTTTCTTTGTGTGGGAGTTCGCATCTTCATACACAGAAGTATAAGAAAACAGCCTCCCACAAGACACAAAAATAAAACAAAATGTAATATAGAAGTCTTCTGAGGTCTTGGGAATTCTGAGAAAATTTAGTCAATAACATTATGGAAAAGGAACTCATAAAGTATTCCTGAGGAGAGTTTAAGTTCCAGAGATGCAATCAATTTCAAGATGAAGCATGACAAATTAGAAAAAAGACTAAAATAGACCTTTATATTGTGCTTAGCTAAAGCAAGGAGTGAAGTGAGGCTGAAATTTAGGTAAGAGTTTTTGAAGAAATCCTGTAGTTTGTGCTGTACAACATGGCAAATTAGATGAGCACAGTTATCACTGTTACGTATTTGAATTTTAAAGCTGTGAATCTGCCTTTCTGGTTTTCTCTTAAATGGTCAAAGGAGATGTGATGTTTCCTGTGAAGTTGCTCCAGTGGTTCCAAACTCAACAGGAATATTCCCATTTCTTTCAAATGCTGACCAGTAGCAAAAACCATCAGCTCATGGACATGTAACTTAGACTAGGAACATACTGTGTGGCCCATCAATGTCTGGCAGAGCACAAGCTAGCTTACAGCTTCTCCACTTGACTTCAGCTGCCATGCTAACTGAATGTAACAGACCCATATCCCACCTATAGCCTTATACATAGCAATGTGCACAACATCTCACCAGCGTATAGTTTGCATTTCAGACAAGCAAATGTAACAACATCATAGTCAGCTTTTCAGTGGCATATGTGCCCACCTGTGAAAACTGAAGGGGCATTTAATCTTGATGCTACAAACTGTCTCTGTGCAGCACAAGGAAAACCAACACAATATGCCCCTTCCAAGTCCATCTTGAACTGATTAGGAAATGGAATCTCTTTGTGCCAACTTACGTATTCTGTCTCAAAACTGCACCAGAAATTTATCATTCTGACAACTCTGATCCCTCAAATTACTTTTCTGAGATACATTCAAAGGATCAAAATATTGCTTTTCTATTATCGGTTTCTCTTGCAGTATTTTAACAGCGGTATTTCATTACCATGTAAAGCACTACCTCCCTGATAAAAGAGAGATCTCTCCTCTACTGATAATAAAGCATAAATGAATATTTTCCTCCCTCCCTCACTGCTTCCTTCTTTTCTCTCTTTTCCCTATTATTTTCTGCAATAATGGTTTTCAAGAATAAAAACAAAAGTCATAGTATCAGAGTGATTATGTTAATCCATGTTACTGGGAGCAAGACAGAGCGTGATACACATACACACTGACTGCTTTAGGGATTTGTCTTCTTGCCCACTGTAAGAACTGGGGGGTGG
Organism: Lagopus leucura; assembly: GCF_019238085.1. Lineage (NCBI taxonomy): Eukaryota > Metazoa > Chordata > Aves > Galliformes > Phasianidae > Lagopus > Lagopus leucura. Next base: position 84,607,175 of record NW_024962252.1, on the reverse strand, counting down.
GGAGGGTGGAGGGGGAGGGCACACAGAGCTGTCACTGTTGGGTTGTGACTTTCTGCAGAAGGGGTTTGGTGGAAATCTCAGAGCTGACCTGGAGGCACAACACTGTGCTCAGGGCTGTGAATCTCTGAATGGTGAGAGCTGTAAGGGTCTAATACTTTGGCTGCAGTTGCTTAGGCCCTCATCCAGCACAGTGCATAGTTAGCTTTCACCACATATACTTATGTTGGTTTCTGTGAGATGACTCGCGTGCTGACAGACAAGCGTCCTTTGAGTGCTCTGCGGTTTGAGCAGATAGATCAAAAAATAGAAACTGCAGCCAGAATGTATGCTTTCTGGATGCAGGCATACATTGATCTTACAGCATTAAATAACAGAAGTTACCTGTCTACAAAGTATGCTGAAGGACTTTAAAGAGAGGCTAAGTTCTATGAGCGAAGGTAGCAGCTTCCCTAGGTATATTCATCAAAGGGACAGAAGATCTAATGCAGAAATAGGCAATTTACATACTTTGTAACATGAAGTGTACCAATACAAAATAAAAACAAATGCCAAACAAAAACAATACGTTCAGCTCTTTAAATAATATACTTTTTTTTAAATGCAGCTTGTCTTCTTTCCCCATCTTTTATAATGTATCCACAGTGAGAAAGCTGCATGTTCTTATGACTCATCTAATGAGAAGTCTATCTTTTTTCTTACCTTGATTTAAAAGGTTTACCCTTTTTAAACATCTAAAAATAGCTCACTGGTGTTTACATGCAGATAGATATTCAAGGGATAAGCTCCTTTTGGAGATGTATATTCTAGAAAATCCTTCTATTTCTTCAGTTTTAATATTTTGCAGAATAACTTAAGCTAGTTAGCCCAAGCAGACAGGGTGTACTAGGTACATCGGAAGAAAGTAATTCACATTTTCTCTTTTATTTGGTGCCATTTTCCTGACTCAGCTTTGAAAATGTTTTTTTTTCTTTCTTTTTACTTTTTTTCCCCCTATTGGGGAAGCAGAGATCCTCCTCTTTTTTGGGTTTCCTTTCTTTTTCAACCCAGGTAAAAATATACGAGTAAGATTAGATTTGTGTTTCCCAATTTGCCTGTCGCACATCTGAGTTCTTATATGTTGTAGAAATAGATCCCTTTGTGATCACAGTCTGAAATACCCAACAGGACAGATTGCAAGGGATGGCACTTGAATCCTAATTAGCTTCTGGCTTGTTTTCCTACCTCTAGTTACAGGAAGAACCTTCCCCCACTATTTATAACCCTGATTCTGCTGGGGAATTGTTTCTTCTATAAATGGAATGGATTTGAGCAGATTTTCCATTTATTCAAAATTAGTTGGACCTGATTTTACCTTCTTCTTTTCACCCAAAAATCATCCAGTGGGAATCGACAGAAGTCAGTTCAATGCTTTAGTCTCAGTTACATAACCTTCCTATCTGCATAACGCTGACGATACCTCCCAGTAGCCCCAGCACAGTGAACATCTTCAGATTGTGAGATCTCAACAGGTGTCATGTTTCATGAAAAATAATTCTCAGGGTCTTCCCTCAAAAGTGAATGTCTTTCTAATATCTTCAGGAAAGACATCCAGGGGTATAGGATGGTTCTGCTTGCTTCCATTAACTGATAGAGAGTAAAGTTTTCTCCTTTCCAGGACTGCACTGGTTGCTCTTCATACAGTATATAAAAGAAAAAAGAAAAAAAGAATATGAGTTTTCTCTGCTGTTCCCTCATCACCAGCACAACATGAAAAGGATATTCAAAACCGCACGTCTTTGTCTAACAATTTCTCTCCTCCTTGCTCAGAGTGATCATTCCAGAGGTACAAAGATATTTCTTTCTCTATTGAATGTGTATCAGAATATACAGTTATTCGGACTAACACTATTAGGCAACAGCAGATGAATGCCTGACTCAAACACATGTCAAGAGAACTGAAAGAGCATTACAGCATTAGGAAGAGAGAAAAGTCTGGTTTTGATTACTGATAATTATAGATAAGCTGTAGCTGACAGTCATTTTCTAACCGCAAACTCAAATCAATCAATTAAAGACTGCATGCAGCAGCACCCGTGTTTAATCATTTCCAGGCTCTTTAAAATGATCCATTGCTCTGATAGCATGTCAGATCTGCTGTGTACCATTTGTTGTTGCTGCTGAGGGTCAAATATGCTGTTACTTTCAGGCTAATTTCAAGAACCAAGAAATCTGTGTGTAAAGATTAACCCTAAATATTAAATCATTCTTATTTAAATTAAAGAAACATCACAGCTGATGAGTTAAACATCTTTTGATCTCATGTCACGTAGTTAAGTGGAATTTTTTTGTTGAATATTTCACTGTTGCATCAGGACGAATAAGAGGATGCAGTAATACAAATTCAACTCTGTTCCTCCCCTAGTTCCTACTTTCAAAGATTTTTCACATGGGATCTGAAATACAAGGGAGAAATTTATTATGAGATTTGGACAAAGGACGACTGTCAGACTGTAAGATTGTCCACTGGAACTTCTTTGACGTACTGGGTTGTTTTTTTCTGAAATTTATTTCTTCTCTAAAAGAAGAAAATTAATTTCTGACTATTTTGGGATTGTTGGGTAGCATTAGCAGAATAAAATATATCCATTTTGGATTTGAGAGAAAAAAAAAATGTTCTAAAATATTGGGATATATCATACCATTTACATAAAAAAGATTGAATTGAAACAAAACATTATGATATTAAAATGAAATCTTTGGATTCCTTTTTACAGAATTTGCCTTCAAGGAGAAATCTGCAAGTTTTACTCATAATTTAGGTAAAACTTTCTGCAAAGTTTCTGGTTTGAATAAATTCATATTAGTTCCATATAATTCCATGAATAATTTTTTTCAGTCAAATTCCATTTACATTTAGGTAACATTTTTCAGTTTAAACTGCCAAACATTACGGCTTTACTCAATTTATAACAAAGGCTTAGTATGGCCTACGGACTAATAACAATAACTATCATATAAAGATATGGTCCAATTACAAAGAGGAATTAAAGAAATTAAATCTCAAAGAAAATGTTTAGTTAAAACACAGTATGTCAAGATGCTGGGCTTTGGGTTTCTATCATCAGTTTTGTAATTCTAGCAAATTTTGAATGTGTTGCCTAAACTCTACTCAGTCCACACTCTTGATTTTCAGTGGAATCTGATTGGTTTTATGTCAATTTTACTATTTAGTTTTGAAGGTAATTGCAATGCAACTACTTAAAACACTCTTCCTTAGACACTGCTTTGTCTAAGAAAGAGTATTTTTTACCAAGTATGGATATCTGTATCAATATTCTACACCTATAAATTAATTTATAATGAATAGGATCTGATTTTTCTGTTGTTCTTGCATCCCAGTATTTAACTCAAAATATACCTATATTTAAAAAAAGAAATCTCCATGTCACTGACTGTTACTTGGTACAACACATAAGTAGCAAACAAAGAGCATGTCCTCTATTATAAAATAAAGGCCTATCCCTTCCAAGCACTGCAGACAGGCCTAGTTAAGTTAACTTTTGACACATCCAGCACAGACAACAGCACAGATTGGTCACCCCATGCACTCCTCACAGTCATTGGATTAAAGCAGCCTATTGTAGGACACAGTTCATCTCATCCAGAGGGATAAGATCCTTATTGCAGTCAACAGTAGGAGCCTATAGTGAGCTGACTTGATCAGGTTAGATATTTGGAAAAATTTCTTCCAAGAAAGAGCGGTGATGCAGCGGCACAGGCTGCCCAGGGATGTAATGGATTCACTGTCCCTGGAGGTGTTCAAGTACCATGGAGATGTGGCACTGAGGGACGTAGTCAGTGGACATGGTGGGAATGGATTGGTGGTTGGACTTGGTGACCTTAGTGGTCTTTTTCAATCTTAATGATTCTATGATTTTATGATTCTATGATTTCAGAGGCCCCAGAGCTCTCTCAGATGTCACTGAAGAGACCCTTGACACCAGTGGCCACACCTTGCCCTTTGATGAGGGTTATTGCACTGGGAAGGAATAGCAGAAGCAAAAACGTGCTTTTGGCCCAGTTGTTGCTCTTTAGTCTTGATTTATCACCTGAGTGTGGTGCTTGGTATCTGAGATATGAATGCCTCTTTTCTTCACAGGAAAACTCTGGCATACAGCCTGTTGACTGGCCTGTGCTTCTTTCCGAAGACAGATGTTTGGTATGAAAACAGATAGCTGATTTTCTTCTTTTACAAGGTGCTTTAGGTAAACTATTGTTAGGAATCCACAGCTATAGTAATGAGCAAATCCTGCCACATGTGAGTCTGAAACATTTTTGTGCTATGGCTAACCTCCCTCTGCTCCTGCAAACAGAAGCCAACTCCTTTGCTCAAACTCTTCCCTTGCTGATGCAATTCATCTTGTCAACATGTACAATAACCTGTGCTGGCACAATTTATCACAGCCCCCTTTATTAAAAAAGAAATATTGGGCTTTTAATTCAGCAAAGATGCTTTTACCATGCTCCTTACTGTTGCTGAACTTCCTGTTGATCTCCTTGAGAATTTTGCCTGTCTAAAGAGTTTTGACGAGACCCAGTGCCGGGACGCACAGCAGAAACTGTTTGCTGAAATATTATCAGCTGATCTGAGTACTCTCTTGTGAAATTGTTTATTTATAATATTCATCTTAGAGCATTTACACTTCACTGATGACTTGAAATTTAAGCAGTTATTTACAATTATGCTAAATAAGACCACATTTCTGTGCTGGTCACAAGTTAAGTCGGTTATCAGATTACATTCCTATCTGATTCCTTTTATCTGTGATACAATGTGCTGCTCTCAACAATGGCATCAAATGAACTTAGATGTCTGACTATAAATCATGCACATGTCGAAACAATAATGCTGAAAAGATTATCATCACCCTCTGTAATTACAGTAATGGAAAACAGATACTGAAAGGACATTTTTCTGATCCTCAGAAAATCCCTGAAGAGGTCAATTTACTTTTCTTTGGGGAATATTTAACACAAAGAAAGTTATTGGTTTATACATCTGCTGAAAGAACTAAACTTATAATAAGCACAATGCCACAATATAAATTGAAAATGTATTTTATTGCACTGTTATGTTGGGGGGCTCCAGATGGTCCTGATATACATAGTTTTATAAGAACTTTTTAGATTGTGAACACTGTTCACTGTCTGATAAAATGCTCTATCAAAGCTGAGATGCACTTCTGTTTCTGGGAAACTGTTGCAAGTAGCAAGGGAGAATATCACCCACTGAGACAGAGCTGGCATTTGTTTTGGGAGTTGGGTTGTTGCATCAGAGCTGGGTGCAGTATCACTAAAAGTTTTGGAAGAACAGAACTTCTGCTATAGTCTTTGACCAATTCCAAGAATGGAAGTGGTGTAATATAGGAAAATAAATGCTAAGAACCCCCTACATACCTTTAATTTAATTTCTTTTTATTGTAAGAAGCATACTCTTAAGTCTGAATCTGTAGCTCTCAAGATCAAGTTGAGTCATATATTTTAGGACTTCAGTAAGTCTCAGTGGGTGCATGGACTCTTCTGGTATTCTGCACAAAGCCTAATTTTGTCCAACAAAATTAGATTTCTTAGTCCTATTTTTAAATGCTAAGCAGAATACTGTAACAGATAAACAACTGAGAGTGCAATAACCTCCTGCTTGATTACTGTTGTAGAAGGATAGGAGCTCAGATCCATACTTAAATAACCAGACTTTGCTCATCCAACACACTCGGACATTAACAGGGTTAAGTGCACTCATATGAGCAATTCATCTGTCAGCTGAAGGGGCTGACCTCCAGCAGCCAGAAGTAGTAACCTCTGGCACAATCAGAAGTAGAAGTCCATAGCTTGAGCCACAAGGTTTTGGCTTTGTGAGTAGCTTACCTGCTGCTTAAAGAGGCAGCTTGCAAGAGAACCACATAAATGTGAAGATGGGAGTTACCATCTGCCTATATGCCTGTTTGTAGCACAAACCTCTTCTCTGGGTTCCTTTACCAGCACTAATCTCCAGCACATTCTGGCAGCTTTGTCCTGCAGCATATAGAGCAGAGGGAACACCTCTGGTCTTTGCACTTCCAAATGTACATAGGTGGTTGAGGAAAGAGCAGTGAAAGTAATACCAGGGATAGAACAGCAACCATGTGAAGAGATAATACATTTTTAGAGAAAAAGGTGAAGAAGGGTAGGGTTGTGAACAAGCAGATCATGTGAGTGCAGAGCTCAGTATGCATCAGGTCACTGAGTTCTTTCCTTCTGCTACTGTCAAAGCATTTTACTGGGCCACGTTGGGTTTGACTCAGACAGGTATGTTTGTGCTTCTGCTCTTAGAATAACAGCTAGCAGAAAGAGCTAAGATAGTGAAAACTCAAAACAAGTAGTGTACTGTAGAGTTATCCCTGCTGTCCAGCAGACTGCTGTTTCACCCTTCAGCATGTCCCTGTTATGTGCCAGGGTAGCAGTGCACGCTGCAGTTTGTGGTAAGCCAGCAGCTCCCTGTGTTTGAGGAGAAGGTTTGCCTTCTCGCCTTGCTTGTTGGCTTGCTTGTTTGTCTCCTGGTACAGCCTATGAAAGCTGTTGCGAAATGTGTGAGTTACCAGAAGAAAACATTTCTTCTGTCTTGTTTACACAACCCAAGCTCCCTTAAAACAAACCCATAACGGGTAAAGTGAGTACCTTGTGTCCTGTTTCTCAGGATGGACAGGATCTAGATACTCTACCCAGAGTGCAGGCTGGACAGTGCTCTTGAGAAACGTAATTTAGTCTTTTCTTCTCCTTTGCTTATGGGAAAAATAAATTGTATGAGCCTTTTTGAGAAACTGGGTCAGCCTGGATCACTCCCTGTTGGGGGGTGTTGGAGGAGTTAATGATGTGTTACTGACTGTGCTTCATCCTTGTTCAGTCATGAGAAGGATATAAGGGCCCAGTGAAGTTACATCTTCAAAATCATTTCAAACACGTTAGGAAAGTTGCCTGGATATATAGAAGAGTTGCTAACATTTGAAAATACGCTTCTCAGTGTAGATTTTAATTCCTTTATCCCATCTCTTCTGATGACCTGATATATTCTCTGCGATGATGCATTTTCAAAATCTAAATTCGTGGTCAGAGGTTGAGATTTATTCAGCACACAAATTAATTGTGTATGTCTGACCTAGTCACCGAGGTACTTTTTACAGTCAATATAGATCTCTTCAGTATAGTCAGTACTGCCTAAGTCTAAATTCAGTTTAGGATCCTATAATGTGTTCAGACAAATCATGACTCAGACAGTCGTTGATCTACTTACTTTCTTAAATGTTTACAAGGGAAGATAACATTACTAGCTCAGATGTAGACATCTACACTATAGCCTACTGAAAGGTGAATCTCACTAAAGGAGGTAAGTATGAACAGATCTTGTATGATCACACCTGAGTTATAGCTGCTGAGCACCAGTTGTCTTAATTTTTCCTCCCTTATTGGGATATTACAAAGGGATTTTACCCTAGAAAAGGATTTCCCTGATGTAGGAATTCTCATCAGCAGCTCCTTCTCATCAACTGAAATTCCTTTTGCAGAGCTGAAGGCACAACTCTAAGAGCTGTGAAGTATGGGCAAGTGGAATGGTTCATGGAGGAAAAGTTTGAGTAGAAATGCCCTCGGTGAGAATAACAGCATAATTAGTCCTAGAACTGGGAGAGTCAGAAATGACCTTTACAGTCACTTCTCTGAATGAGAAAGCAGATCACCTGACTGTGGTTGTGCTAGGAGGTCTTCATGAGGACTGTAAACTTACCGTTCAAGTTAATAATATTTGACTTAAATCCTGTATAGACACAACATCCTTGGGCACTTTCCTGTGCTTGCACACGCCCACAAGAATACAAACAAGACCTTAGCAGAGAGCTTCTTACAGGCTCTCAAACCTCTTGGTCACCTCCCAGCCCACTGCCTACTCATTTCCTTAATGGCACCTTTCAGCAATTCTTACCACACCACTGAAGGAGCAGGTGCTAATTCTAATTCTAAATAAATATTTCCTGTATCTTTTATGGTCAAACCTAAACCATAGTAAGCCTTCTTCAAATTTCCTAGCTTGCCATTCCAACCTCAGGGCACAGTGAGAGTTCACCTTGTTCTTTACATTTTCCCATCCAGATAAGATCACTGCTGCTGCAACATACATCTATATCCCACACTTCTACTCTGTTTTAGTACTTTTTTGTACACTGATGAGTAGTTTGAATTTAAATCTTTGCAAGTTCTGGATAACTAGAAGGGACACCCAAATGCCAAATTACTGAAGAAATTGTGTTGAACAGCTTAAGTTACTGGTTTAATGTTGATTTTGTATTATAGAAATACAGAATGTGATGTCATGCTGTTTATCCTTTAGCTGACCTGTGGAAAGTGGTGTGGCATTACAGCAGTCCAAGGAAAGAATGGGAAATGGTGTCTCACACATCCAGTTATGCCAATTTGCATGCCCAGCAGATGATTTTTACTAGCCACAGGGTAGTGCAGGTTGCTCATCTGGGGCCTGGCCTTTCCAAGGAAACTGAGCCATTGTCTCACCTTTTTGTATTGCTTTCACTTGCATCATTCCAAAGACACATAGGAACCCACATGCTTATCCAGGAATTTCTTGAAAATATTTAGGTGTAGAAGAAGAGTTTTATGTCATCTTCTCTACTTTTTTCTCCCCTTCCTGGAACCAGTGCCCCATGAGGAAAATACTGAAGGTATTGTAAGTGACCTCAGGAGATCATTAAAAATTGTGTCCTAAGGAAGGACTGTCTAATTTTATGACATTCCTGACAGGTTATAACTAGAGCTGTACTTACAGATGTGAACTCTACACTTTTTGTGGACCATTTATTCTGGGAATTCATTTTTATGCTGGATGTTAGGGCATTCTCCCCTCATGGCTATTTTTTTTCTCTTTTATTTCTATCCTTATCCACTGCAGAATGAAGAATAAATTTTCCTCACTGCAGCTTGGGTTTCTGAACACAATTTGCATTTCTGAAGACAGCTATGAGCACAACTAAACATTATTTTTTTTTAGTGCTGAGAAAACAGCATTACCCATCTGTTAGCTTATAGAAGTGACTGTTTGATAAAGGCTTTTATCCACTAAGTTCCACAGTTCAGGCACACAAAAAGGGCATCAAATGGCCATCCACTGTGCCCAGTGAGATGCTGGTTGACCTGTCCCTGGAGACATCCAAGGTCATTCAGGATGGAGTTCTGAGCAACTTGGTCTAGCTTTCGGCATCCCTGTTCATTGCAGGGGAGTTGGACTAGATGGCATTTAATGATCCTTTCAAACCCAATTGTTCTATGGCTCTATGATTATTTTTCCCTGTAATCCAAATTTCATAGAGGGCTGGTAGACCTCCAGTAAGCACATCAGATCTTATTTGTTGTCTTCTTTACATCTTCCTTGTTCGACTTTTTCTTTGCTGAAAAAACTGCCCATATAACTTCAGTATGAAGACTTCTAATTAAATTAGCTGCTTTATTATGGTCTTAATCTTTTTTTAAAAATTCCCTCCTATTGTTGTAATAATTTATTTCCCTTATTAGACTGAAGGTTGGTTAAAAGCAGAGCAGATTAAAACCTGTAACGCTAGTTATGGGTTCTTATGTTATATAAAAAGACAATAATAGTCAAATATATAACTATTCCCCATGAGTTCTTTCTTTGAGATAGACACTAAAACTGTTGTTGAGACAAGTGTGAATATCATATGCTCTTAATCTCAGAACATTATTACTTTAAGTACGCTAGTCTATTTGCAGCCATTCTAATGCATTTACATAGAAATGTAGATAATCATAAAATACGTTTTTATCTTGGATATATCAGTCTTAACACAGAGATCCAAAATACCATATTCTTATCACTCTGCTATTGTCTCAATCCTGCAACTGGGGTGTGATTCTTTAATATTATTTTTGCTTCCCTTCCATTTTTAGATGGGATGAGTGTGAAGAACATCATGCAATGCACATTGATGTATCACCCTGACCCTAAAACTCAGAGTGCATCAGACAATATTCCTCAGCCGAATTATACTCAGCTCAACACAAACATTTTAAATAGATGAACCTCAAAGAAGAAATGCTGCTCTAAGACATTTCAAAGGCATTTGCAAAAAAATATATGAGTTGGGATTTTAGAGTTCTTGTTTTCATTACTCTGTGCTCAAACACTGGCCAAGTATCAAAGCTACCAAAAGCAGCAAGACAACTGGGATATTAAAAAAAAAAAAAAAAAAAAAAAAAAAGGGAAAAGAACCTTCAAACTATCCCATGAAAGAAAAATGTTTTTCTCTGAAGTTCTAGTCCCTATTGAAAGGTTTCATTTTTATTATATTTTTAAATCAATCTACAGTGATTCTTTAATTATACCGTTGTCAGTATAGCAACAGTATATCCTTAAAGCATTATAAAGTCATACTGAAATTAATCTACCTAGATCCCAGGGTTCCAACTACCGTCTGTAATCTCAGCATACAATGCTCCTTTGTAATGCCCTTTTAATTTAGCCTTTGGAAAGTCCTCTGTGACAGCCAAACCAAGTGGTTTCAGAGAGTGGCAATTCTTGAAGCTACTTTTCATCAATCATTTCCACTTTGTTCCCTTTTTAAAAAATTCATTCGATTTTCACTTTAATTGAGAGGCTGAAAACATAAGATGAGGCATAAATAACACAGACTGTGTAAAATAGTCTGATAGTGTCATACTACAGTTTCTACTGTCTTCAGGAATGAAATTGACTTTTCCAGGTAATTGAAAGAGTGTTTTTAATAGCACCAGTTGTTAACTACTGTATATTACATTGATCCAAATAGAATTGTATGGGACTTTGTCCTTATCTTCAATAAAATAAATAAATACAATACTAGGGCTTCTCTGAAAGTAATATCTCCTATTTTATGATGTTGGCCTGCAACAACAGAGGCAGATGCTGGTGGTATGGCAGTAGAGGTTGAACCGTCCCACCAATATCCAGTTACATTTTGTTGCCACATGACTGATGACAGCAGTGGGGCAGTCTGACAAAATGACATCTGACATAGAATTGTGTATGAAGCAAAGGTATCGTATTCTTCCATGTGGAAAACAATACTCTCATTGACATTCATTAACACTTGTTGAACATTTTCAGAGAGTGAGGAGTGGACGTGAGCACAGTAAGGTTGTAAGTGATGCATTTCAGCATTGGCGACAGCGATATGAAAGACAAGACACGCTCTGGATGGTCATGCTCATCTGTCACACTACAAAATGAAGAGTATCTCTATCATTTCATCCCTGTGAATCATCAGATTATGACCAGACAGCTTTGTGTGAAGCTTCAGTGTGTTGAAAATGAGGGTGGAAACAATTGGAATATCCCAAAGTTTTTGTCAGGTGAGTTCTATGATTACTTACACAGAAACAGAACATCATATGCAAGTTTGTCAGGACCTATTGAACCAATTGATCTCTGGTGGGTCAGAGCCAGGAGTTCCTTCTGAGTGCAGCTTCCACTAATTTTCTTATTTCTATTCTGCTGTGTGTATGCCTGATACAGAGAGTTCTACTGAATAGCATCTTTCCAGTATATTTATTTATAGATTGATACACACAGTGGTTCCAGCCGGGCCCTGGAGCTTATGATTCAAGAGATCCACTTCTGTCTCTTAGGTTTTTGCAGGTTGATAGCGCTAGCCAAAAAGAGGTACTTCTCCCAGCTTTCAGGTATCTCAGCAATGATTAGGGAAAAGTAGTGTGAAAAACAGCAGTAACTTTCTGCTCTCCACAGATAACAAGTTAGCTCTTACAGCAGACGCTACTCTGTCTCTACTCAAGGCAACTATCTCACACAAGGTTGTCCTTCTCCTTTACAATTTCTAGCTTGACCTGAGCTTATTACAATTTTTAGACACCACAGAACCTTAGAGGTTTCAGAGATTATGGCAAAGAAAGGGATTGAATAAGCGAAGAAGGGGAGGAAAGTAGTTTTTGCCTCTGTTCATGGAGAAAGGAGAGGGCTGTGCCAGGGAAAGACCAGCACACACTGATGGTCATCTCCAGAGAATCTAAAAATACAATTACCTGAAGTCACTGGACAATAGGGAATTAGAAGGGGAATAAAACAACAGATGATTTGGCTCTGAACAGCGTCTACTTTATTAGCACTGCTGTGCTAATTCCCTCCCCTATAACTCTGAGGCAATAATAGGAATGCTTATCTCACCAGGATTTGTAGGCTTTTACTGAGCGTTATACAAATGCTGTTCTACAGCACTGATTTCAACAGTACTACTTAATATATACAAGCACATAAGAAGGACACCCACACCAAGTGACATCTGAACCTTAACAGCTCAGACAGTAACTGCAAAGAGAAATGCAATGATCCCTTTGGTGTAGCTTTTTCCTTCCTCACGCACAGGCACTGGACAGGGGTTCAGGCACTGAGGTGAGATCGGAGCAACCTCTGTCTCACTCCAGTCTTCCTCCCTGATGGAGCTCCTTATCTTCCTCCTTACTACTAAGGCTCAGTGGGATGTGAAAGCCTCAAATGGCAGAAACTTTTTGTTTTTAGTAGCCAGACTTGGGCAGATAGGAATACACATATGTATGTGTATCTGTGTATAAATATTTGCTTTGCACAGTGAAAGAAGTTATGTAGGTGTTCTGAGTGGAAGAGCTCCGGTGTATATTGGCAAATGTGTGTGACTGTCTGTAAAGATGTGACTCTGCTGTAGAAAAAAATTAAAAAAATTACATTTGAGATAATCAAATTTTCTTTTAACTAGTACAGTATGTCATAGAAATAAAGTAATAGCAGAATCCTTCTGATACTCATTAGCAGCCCCATCACACCTGCTAATCTTAAGTTAATGATAAGGACCCTATTATTGAAAAAAGAGTAGAAAGTGTCCATACACCATAGCAGATAAAAGCACTATACTTCTGTTTGCAGGATAGAAAGGCACAGGCAATGCAGTTTTCCAGAACTCTTTTTCCAGCTCTCGTGATGATTTTAATGACGGATTGAAAGAGAAGTCAAAATGGATCTGCCATGGAATAAAATACACGTTTATTCAGGACTTTGTGCAGAAGTATATGGTAAAATCTTGTCCGTCACATCACCATCGTGTTTTACTGTGCTTAAGAGCTCAATTAAACCTGGGAAAACTTTTCAAAGTGAAGTTGTTTTTATAACTGTCTTGAACAGTCTGCCTAGGGAGGTGGTTGAGTCATTGTCCCTGGAGGTGTTCAAGAACTGTGGAGATGTGGCACTGAGGGACATGGATAAAGGGAACAGTGCGGATGAGTTGAAGGTTGGCCTTGGTGATTTTAGACATCTTTTCCTGTCTTAATAATTCTATGATTACACCCTGCTCCTAAGCCTGAACAGTGTCTTCATGTCACCTTGGTACATGTTGTAAACAACTGCCTTCTGAGGGGAGAAAAAAGGAATTGGGAGAATGTTTTATCAGGCAATTAGTACTGTTAAAGCATAGATGTGTGCATACATTTAAATATTACAAAAGCTTAGCAGGATACAATAGAGATCTGTATACAATACATAAACATGAAAGTATGACCTCGTTCTTTATGGCAAAGTATTTATACTGTTAAAATTAGTTAAACATGTTCTGCCTCTGCATAAACCGACAAACTGAAGATGTTTCACAGCAACACTCACAAAGCCAAGTGATTCTACAATATCCCAGAGCTGTTCTTGCAAAAGCTTAGCTTTTAATGCTATAATTATTCAGTAAGTTGGCCTGAAATACAGAAATATTTTACGAAGTCAAATTTTATTTATACAGATGTACAAAACAAACTGGGAAACCTACTATTAAGTTGTGCTACCATGAAACAGTTCAGAAATAAGGAAGATGATTTCTGAGAATCAAGGGATTGCAAAGACTCCTATTTCATTACAGAGTGTAAAGCTGTGGACATTCAGCACTTTAATTTTAATTTCCACTCTGGTAAGTATTTCTCATCTTGAAAAGCTTAATTTTCACTGCAGTTTTGGAGGGTGAATACATATGTGCTTTCTGGATACAGTTTGCTTGCTTTTTCTGAACAACTATTACTGCATTTCCCAACACTCATTTTTTTTTTTCCTGTTTACAGTCACAGAGATCAGCTTTTTATAAGACCTTTACTCATGGGGAGGGAATGAGCCAAGCAACACTTGAGTCCTCCTGCAGAACTAAACCCCTCTTGAAGGTTTTGCCAATTGTCAGAAAAACTAAAGCGAATATAATAAAAAGGAGATACTTAAACCTCTTCTCTTTAGCTTGTATTCAGAAAGCAATTTGAGTTATCTTATTTTCAAAAAGCAACTCTAATTGCATTTACCAGCCTAGTGGCTTTGCTTCAGAAGGGTATTTTAACTGCCTGGTAAATTCAGACCAAGAAGCAGAGTGACTAAAAACCTAAACTAAAAACTGTGTTCTTGAGGCAGATTAATAAGTTGGGAAGATTTCATGAAGATCACACTTAGTGGCAGTCTTTGATCTTCACTTTAGCTAGGTCTCTGAATGAACTTAGAAACAGTTTTGAAGTAATAGTTTGAGTTTATAGGTAAAAAAATTGCATTTAAGAACATGGTTTAAAGAACCCATGGTATGGCTATAAAGTCTCCTGAACTACTCCAGGTGTCAGCATACGGTCACAATCCTTTGTGCATTTCTCTATAAATGCATGTTAACACACTGTATATTTGTACACGTTTAGCTTGCCATTCCCTGCCATGTTTAGACTCATATAAGTGAACATAGTTTTGATCACATTCAGTCCTTTTCCACTCTCTAGATTAAACAATTTAAGACGATGCTCTCCTGACACACACAAACCACCAAGAAGACTTTAAGCGGAAGGACCTGTGTACATTAGGGACCCCCAAGGAGCTGTCTGGGTTCAGAACCCGATTCTAATTTGGTACTTGCTGCAACTCATTCGACTGAACATCCTGATCATCCTTAAATAGCTGGCCAGATTTTCTTTACCAGAAAAGGCTGCAGGATGTGTGTAGATCCAGCCTTGAAGATGTCCCCTGAGCCAATGGCAGAAGAAAGAATAAGACTACATCCACTGACCAGACTCAATGATCCATGTGTGCCCCTTCCAACTCAGGATACTCTATGATTCTATGATTTACAGGCTCTTGCTGTACCAGTCTTCCCTGTGCTTACTTAATCTAAGTATGACTGGATATTTGATGGCTTGCAGTGCAGAATATCGTACTTTTTTTGTTGTTGTTGTTTTCCATTAAGAACCTAAAGAGTTCTTTCACCAGAGTCTGGAAACATCCTCTTTTTTTCCCAAAGATTTCTTAAATGCCAGAATCCAGAGAAGCCTCCTTCATCTAGCAGATCACCGCAGGTTAATTGGCACTCACACAAATGACCACAGATGTTTGCAAGATGTTGTTGAGTCCCCTCTGAGAATATCATTACCTGCCTAGCGTCAGTGCAGTACTGATATGTAATTTATTCCTTTGGAAGTTCTCCATCACAATATAACAAAATAACATAAATCTCTTCACAAATGTCATTGCCTTGGGATAAACCCAGCACTGAAAAGCTGTAGGGATTGTTTTACATCAACTGAGTTTTCTGCTTGCTCTTGTAGTGAGACAGTGACTCCTGAAATGTTTTTTTTTCTGACACCCTTCTTAGGTCACTGCCTCCGACACGGCAGTTGGGGCACACCGTTTGTGTATTTACTATTTAGCGTCTAAATATGGGACAAAAGTGACCGTTTCCCCCGGTAGCTTATTCATACCTACTAGTAGGCAACTCAGCGATGTTCGTGACCTCAGTTACAGATCAGTCTTCTCCTGGGCACCGTCGTGTTAGCATCTAGCCAAGAGGTGGCAGTACTCATCCACTATTTCCGATGGGTGATGCTACGTCCTAATGCTATGTCCATCTTCGTAGCATCGGTGTCAGTGTCAGCAGCTCCTCCTTTCATTTGTTTGTATTTACAAAACGTTATCCGTTCATGTGCTGTGAGCGCTTCTTTTCAGCTGCCTGGGAGTTACTTTGGCTTTTGGCATCGTGTAGAAACACTGTGCACCTCAGTTGCCTCCACACGGAAGAGCCCACGTGTCTGTAGTAGGTCCCCAAATCTGAAGAAGGTTTTAATTTTGCTGAGGAGCACGGTTCTCAAAATGTCATAAAGTGCGAGCACCCAGCTGGAGCAGTTTATGGACTACAGTGAAAGTCTGAGTATTTTAGCCCAAGTATTAATTCAAAGAGCATGCTTTGTTATTTCCTGTCCCATTGTTGTTTGTAAAATAGTTTAATGGGTAGTGAGCAGTAAACTGTTTAAAATCTGCTGTGCAAATTGATGTGGTTTTATATTGCTGGAGAGGGAAGAATTTCACTGCTTTGGGTGTGAGGGAGAGAGGAAGATTATCCTGATAATGAAAACCACAACCAATGCATTTACTTTGGAACTATTGTTTCAATTACATTACCATGTAGATATTTTAATCAGAAATAAAAGTGATAATCTCCAAATGCAGGCCTGACAACAATTGAAACAGCTGCACACTCAAAAAAAAAAAAAAAAAAAAAAAAAAAAAAAAAAAGGAAGCTTGGCAATGAGGTTTACATGCAGCCAAGGAGAGAGTTTTCTGTAAAAAAAAAAAGAAAAAGAAAAAAGACCCAAATTATAAAAAAGAAGGCAACACTTATTAAGAACTGGTAATGACCTAATTATAGAGTGGGTATGGATTGCTACCTCCCAGCATCCAGGCTGTTTTACCTTCAGAATTTTCTTGTGGATATTTAAAACCTCTACCGCATAGCACAGGCAGGGTGAATGAGTGCAAAGGGACTGGCTTAAATCCATATGGCTAAACTCTCATTACCTCTCCTCAACATAATGGACTCATCTATCCTGACTTTTGGGAACAGAACCTGCCTTGTGTTCTCCCTTGAACAGTGACCAGGAATGCAAGCTGGCGCAGGACCTAACAATATGGATAACCTAACAATATGGACACAGAAGGGAGTTCATTTACTGAATGGTTTCCTGTAGAATGTAGTGCATTAGCAGTGAATCAGCAGAGATGTCTGTGTATTGGCTCTGTTTGGTTTGCTAGTATGGGTGTAGATAAAGAGACTATATGAGAGCTGGAATTCCCTAGAGCTGCCCTCTAGGCAGAGAATACCAGTGTAGCAGCCCCTGTGTGTGTGGCAACATTGTCCTGGGATAGGCTCTCACAACACACCTTCTTGTGTACCTCATTCTGTATACTCTCCCGTAAGCATCCTCTGGAAAGATTAAGGGATTTTACAAACAAAGCAAAGCAAAGCAAAATAAAACAAAACAAAATAAAACCTTTTCCTTTCAGGATCTTTTTTTTGGGCCTCATAGCAAAACCTGCGATTTCTCAATATACTGTGGGTGACGTAAGTCACGTTTTGAATACGGTTATGAGGCTTCACAATGAGAACACTGCTTTTCTCTTTTGTCCCTCCCCTGGTTCAGCTTGGTGCTAAAGAGATGAGAATTGGGACTTAATCATAGGATTGTTTGAGTTGGAAGGGACTTTTAAAGGTCATCTAATCCAACTCTCCTGCAATGAACAAGGACAAAGTCTGATTTCAGAACAAAGTCAAGGCAATTAGACCTCCATTTCCTACAGAAGGCCAAGTACTGAAAAGGAAAATCACAAGAGCTCATCGCACAATCAAAAGAGTCCTATGGACTCAGTGGAAGAAAGCTGAACATTTTGAAAAAGAGTGACAGGGAGTTCCTGTTAAAGGGCCTCTGAACAAGGTGTCTTGGCAAAATGATCCTTTCAAGAAAAATGAGAAAGGAAAAATTATGATTCTGAAATTTTGGAGGGATGGGACAAAAAGCTTTTCTTCAGATTCTGAAATATTCAGCATTTAGATGTGGTGGCAAGCCTTATTTTAATGGCTTTTTAGAATGAAAATGGTGGAAAATGCCTACGAAGGCAAGTGAATGGAGTTACATGATGAAGTACAGTTACTTGCTCAGTTTCCATATATTTACATTTACAAATCCTGAGGCAGTGCTGCAAGGGAAAAATAATTTTCTCTCAGCAGAAAGCATGTGGTGGACTGTATTCTGATTGAGCATTGACACTAACTTTGCAGATATCGTGAATGAGCCATCTTCCTGCTGTTTGGTGATCTTGGATGCTTGCAATGCAAACAGTCAGAAGACGACTTTTTTTCTTCTGCCACATATTATGGTGGACTCCTGGCCTTAGCTGAGACACACAAGTGCTAAGGTAATGCAAATCATGTCACAGAAGCTTCATCATCTCTTCCAAACCTTTTCCAGTATATCAAACAAGTTCACATAGGACCACAATGGCTTACATGGTTGGATGTTTGAGACTTTCAGCCTTGAGGCTGAGGGGGTGCTGTGTCTGAGTTCTAAACAAGGCTATGCAAAGTCTTTCTAGAATTATTTAGGGCCTTAAAACCTATACTGAAAAGCAATATTCTGCAATCATAAGTAACTTCATATGTACAACAACTCTGGGAATCAGACCTTTAATACACTGTTGCCTCTGATCTTCATTTCTTATGTAGTTTGAGTCACACTTACATATAAAACTGTTCTCACTGAGCTACTACAGTGAGGAGAACATCCATTTACTCAGAACTATAAGATTTTAAAGTCTTTTCATCTCTACTTCACTCAATATTTTTAAAGAGAACCTAATGAGGCTACAACTTTTACCTAGGAAAAATATGTTGGGTAGGATTTTTAAGTTGATAAGTGATACTCTAACTTGGCTCACTTCAAAAGCATTAGCAAGTTTACCTTTAGCTTCACTGGGAGCAGCATTAAATCATTCCAAAAATGCTTTTTAAAATATTACCTTGCTTTTCCTTTTTGAAACTGACTTCACATCTTTCATTAACATGGTTCTGTATTTGAGCAGTGATATGATGATGACTATATACTCTGATATCTGACTTGAATTTATGATTGGCTCTAGATAAGTGAATCAGAATTGTGATGTGACAGTAACTGATGGACAATGATCATTCTGATAAGTTTCTCATGATTTTTAACCATCTTAAACATTGTACCTTTTTTGTCCACAAACTTCTAACAAGGGTGGTAGTGAACTTCTTCTCAGGGTTTACTTACAAGCTTTCTAGTACTTACTACTTCTTTCAAAATGTTCTCTGAGAATCAACTGTCTTTCCTGTGGGTAAAGCTCATAGGATTCAAAGTGCCCGCTTTAATATTCTTGGCTTACATGCCACAATACTAAAGATGGTAGCAAGCACAGTAATTCAAAGCAGAGATAAATGTCCAAGCTTCCTAAAAAGTGAATAGAGAGACCTCAGCATCACTGAGGCTTGATTCAGAGGATTCACATATGGAAAGGAGAATCTCCTAAAACTAGCAAATAGTAAATATTTCTGAGAAGAGTACAGCAGAGGGTTCCTTCCTTCTCTGGAGCTCACATTACTGTCTGTGGGCTGAACTTGTCCAGATGTGGAGATCTTGGCAAGGTCTAAATACCTACTGAAGGAGAGCTCCTTCCTTCAAAAGCACAGCTGCTGGAAGAAATAGTGGTGGTGATGAGACTCCTGAGTAGCAAAGTATCTTCAACAGGAAGTGGTTCTTGGGTCTGTCAGCCAAAGTCTCATAACTCTCCAAGAAATGACTACTTTACCCAAAAGAGTCCTCAGAAGGTCAATGCTTGCTTTGTGGTTCTTTAGTGGAGCCCAAAGAGCCCTTGAGATTCAAGCCAAACATTTTTAAACCACATATGTACATATTCACACATCAAGGGACAATTCCTCTGTTTCACTGCCAAATATTCATCGAGGTTCTAAAGAAACATACCTGTGAAGAGCTCCTGTCCCCTAGCATAGGTTACTTTTGTTCAGCATTATTATTATTTATATAGTGCAATGGAATAATGAAATGGGCTTTCCTAACCTAGTCAGGTTACTAGATAGTACCTCAGCATGGTGACAGTTGGATCCAGTCTTTTTGGCTGTGGTTTGCAAAAAAGACAACATAAATTATGTTAATTCTTTTTACCTCAAATCCTTGCAGACATGAGGTATCACAGACTGTAACAGAAAGGCTTCAAGACGTTGTCCTGCCATCTTGAAAACCAGACCAAATAAGCCAGTGTACTGGGGATGCCTGTAAGCATCTTTGCCCTGGGCCTCATTCTGTCATTTTCTCTGTGAGGAAGTGAAATTCTCTGTTCAGACTTGGGATGATATGGACCCACTCCTTTGTCCTACACCATCTCACAAAGACAGATTTTTCCTCAACTTGTTTAGAATGAGACTGGGGCCACCTGCGCATGAGCTGTCGGGAAAAATGGTGCTCTCTTTTAAACAGCAGGCAGCTATCAAAACAGCAGTGAGAGAGGCTATCAGGCTTAATAATGGCATACATTAAAAGTAAAATACCTCTCTGAGTTCCAGTAATGTTGCTTTTACCATTTGTCAGGTGTATAATCACTCTGGAGAATAAGAATAGTGAGGCCTTTGTAAAATCATGAATCAACATTCCCAACAATCCAACTGCTGTGAGTAGGTCAGGTCAATACCCTCGTGTCTCAAAAACTACTTAAGCTCTCCTGTCTCTTGAGACCATTACATCAATGGATACCTCCAGTACTACTGAAAATGACAGCTTGCAATGTAATACCAGGAGATCCCCTTTAACAGCCCCTCTATGTTAACAGGTGTTGGGCTCTACCCGGCGTGTTTGTCCTTAATTCTGAAACGATGTCATAAAACTGCCTTGTCTTATGTGAGAAAACCTTTTATCATTTTCACAAGGATCTTTCTTTTTAAAATTTGAACAATGGAATAATGCAATTAATTCTTAAGAAAGTCCAATCATAGTAGAAATCCTAAAATGGCTAACTACATTGTTTACAAGAATCAAAAATTTTGTTAATATACAAATCTATGCATTTTTCACTCACTTTGACTTTTTTCCACTTGTTTTTCTATTAGCTTGTATAGTGCCAGGATTTTTATTGTGGATGGAAGCTACAACACTCATGAGAGAGTAAGAATATATTTATTTGTAAGGTGTAGTGATTTAACAAAGATTAATCATACAAATAAAGCAGAGATTTAAAAAAAATTCAAGATAGCAAGATACACTTATTTACTCACAGCACAGAGAAAAGAGTTAAACGCATTTACCCAGGAGACCCTCCAGTTGAGCCATGCGGAATGGACCCACTCGCTCTCTAAACTCCTTGAACCATGGTCAAAATCAATCTAAGTGCAGCTGAATCCACTCCTAACCCCAGACTTTATCAGTGATTTACATCTGAAGGATTACATGTACATAATCTAAGATAAAATCTTAGCAAAGCAAACAAAGCTTAAAACTATTAGTTACTTACTGAAGATCTGTATCAGAAAGGCACCTTGATGTCAAGGTGTAGGGGGCTGCTGTGCAAGTGTAACCTCAAGGAACATCCCTGAGTGAAGCCTTAGGCATATCATTAGCTGCAACAGCCAGAACAAAGGAGGAATGTTGTGTGTAGGGGAGCAGAGTCAGTTTTAGATTTAGGATGTTATATAACTTTGATATATCATGGTGGATTGAGGGCTGGCCTGTGGAAAAGGACTTCCCAACCCTGAAGTATTCAAAGCCAGGCTAGATGGGGCTTTGAGCAACCTGGTCTAGAGAGGAGAGATTTCTCTGTAGGGAGAAATCTCTGGCCATTGCAGGGGCATTGAAACTGGAGGGTATTTAAGGTTCCTTCCAACCCAAAGCATTCTATGATTCTATAAATAAAATGTAAAAAGTAAATCAACTTCATACCTGGATAAATGCAGCAGTAAAAACTCTTGGTGTTTTGTGGCAAGTAGAGGAGAAAGAAAGGCTTGGCTCCCTTCTCTACTAATTGTTAGTGTTCATGAAACTGCTAGGGAATGGGCCTATGAATACCTCTAGGTATTCCATGAAACTTCTAGATATTTCTTTGTCTTTTAGCCTTCCACTGCTTTTTAAATTTCTGTTGGAATGAACTGAAGTGTGGGACAGGTCCAAAGTGATGAAAGTGCCAAATTAAAATCATCCTCATCTTGTGCAAAAATGGGTATTTTTTACCTTACTGGGACCCAACTGTGTGCTCTTGAAGGAGCCATAGTGAACTATGATAGCATGTGGCATTGAAAGGACTGCTAAGATCTGGTGCATTTTACATCTGTTTTGTTACACATCTCAGGTCCTTGCAAAAGGAAGGAGAACAAGCTACATTTCAGCTGTCCTTGTGATAATTATTGTTGATGGCTATCCTGTCTCATGACTTAAGCCATAAGAAGAAATTATAAGTTGGATGAAGGTATTTCAAGTGCTTTATATCTTAGCTATTAAGTTTACTGAATCTAGACTGTATATTGGTATTGAATAAGTAGCAGTGGAGAGGAAACATCTCCACTGCTCAAGCCATGAAGGAGAGGGTTTCTTCCATTTCTGATTTCTTTGAATTTTCAAATATTGAAGCTTGCAGTATATGAATATATATTAATTCTATCAAGCATGGAAACCCAATTTTACTAGAAGTTCACTACAAAAAATCACTCTAGCTCATTCAGAAAGGCAAATTTAGAAAGGAAATGTATGAGAATGCATTTTGACTGATATCTCTTTAATGTATTTATGCTCATAACAACTTTGTTCTCTTCCTGACCTCTTGTTTCAGTTATTTATTTCTATGTTAAAAGTTCAGACTGCAAATGCTCCATATGAGCTGTAATCAGTTTTCTCAACGGCTAAAAAGAACAATAAGATTTTGTAGCACATGAGATGCATCTTATCCTTTGCTGGTGAAAAATGTGAACTATAGAAAGTCCTTTTCATCTTTTAGCAAGGGTCCATTATTTCTATGTATTTCTTTCTGTGCCTTATGAAAAGGTTTGTACAGTAAAGAATGACTACGAAGTAGTTCTTTCTTCTTTTGCCAAGCTCTTTTTAGCTTTGGCAGCAATTCTATTTTCCCTGTCATCATCTAATGTCTATTTATTTTACACTGCTACAAAGCCAGTGCAATTCCCTCATAAATCCCAGGTTGTGAAGATGAAGAAACAATTCAATTCCTTTTATTAAAATTCTCCAGTGTCCTCTTTTTGATTCCTACTATCTAATTTGATTCAGAAAGGTCATCAGTTTGAAAAGCTCTTGGAAAATATCAATTGAATTAAGAGATCAGAGACTGTCAAATGCCCCATGTTTCTGCGTACCTGATCAGTCTTGGTTGCTGCAGGTGCCATAAGAGTGCTTGTTACTAGTTTTTGACCAAAATAACCTCATAATCTCACTCCCTTTCTCTCACCTTTGCTCTCCTGTTCTTTGCTCCCACCTTCCTTAACATCCCAAGGAAAGAGAAGATAACATTTTTTTGCTTCGTATGCTATTTAAACAATCCAACACCCCCCCATGCCCAAAAATGAAGGTAGGAATAATGGCAATGGGAAGTTCCATTGAGTTATTGCAGTAGACTACTGAACTTACTGCAGTTGACATTAAATGGCATCATGTGGGAATGATTATTGTAATCTCAAAAAAACGACTTTTTTTTTGGCATTTTGTAGCCAAATGCAGATACTAGAATTTTTAAATGGTTGCCCTCACACTGAATTGAAAGAGTCATCTCTTGGATCATATTCCCTCTCACAATACAACATATCCTTCATATATCTAAAGTGTAAGTCCTAGCTTCAATCTTAAGTAAAATTTTTACAAGCTGACAACCTCAAATGATACCATGTTTTCCAACCTTGTATGGCATAGGCACAGCTTCATAGGTACTCATTCACCAATTAACTCACTGTTTATGTGCTGTTACATTAAATTTGCAGCACTGTTCATCATATCATTTTTCACAATATGTACAGAAAGAAGGATAATGAGTTGCATCTCCTTTCTAGTATATTTTAGGCTCTACTGGTGATAAAAGCTGTGAATTTAAGTGCTTTATTTTTGTAGATGTTATTTTAGTACATAGAAGACATGGAAGTTCTCCAGTTGATAGCTGTTGTCCTGTTTCTTGACCTCTGAATTTTAATTCTTTTGAACTACGTAACTCAAATGCTTTACATTGCATTTCAGGGTTAAATACAATGCAGCCAGGGCTGAAAATCTGAAGTATCTGAGCTTTCAATTTTTCTTGCATCTTCTTCCTAACCATAAAGAAATGCTGAACTCTTCTTGCCCTCCACGTACTAATGCATCATTTAGTAAAAAAAATTAAAAACACATGAGGTCACTCAAGAGGAGGTTGGGAAGATGTCTTTAAATAGTACTGAAATGCATGAATAATTAATTAAAACAAGACAGAACAATTCAAAATTGTGTATTTTGAATCTATGTATTTTAAAGAAATATGTCACATACTGAGTGAAATAAATGCTTAACCAATTATGTGAAGTGGAATATTTTTTCTTTCCGTGTACTGACAGCCTAACTTGAGAAATCAACAGAGATCAAACCAAGGGCATGTGCAGGGGAACACCTCAGCTTCCCATTATCATTTATGGGAAGTTGATGGGGAGGTGCATGTGAGAACTTGAGTGTTGGCTTTCACCTCTTGGCCAGTTAGGATCTCTTTGTTTTATGTCTGGCACAAGTTTAATGTATGCCTTTTCTCTGAGGGGAAAAAAAAAAAAACCTTAAAAAAACCAGCAACTGATTTTATCCTTATCATTGTGCTAGTATTTAGCAGCTAGCATCGAACAGATTGGACATTGTGCCCTTCATAGAATGGGAGGAAAATTTGTCATATGCTCAGCTTACCTTTTGACAGACAAATGTTAAATAGGTCTTTTCCAATATAAATGCTACGGCCACAAATACATGCTCAAAACTTAGGAATACTGGCCTGTGATCTTGCAGCTACAAGGAGCAATGATTAAAAACTCCTGGGAATACAAATGAAACTGTGTTTCTAAACTTTCTGCCCTTCTAACAATTAAAGAACTAAGGAAAAAGCCATCAAATTTACGAGTCCTGAAAAAAAAATACTAAAGATTATCTACCTCATAAAATGAACTTTTAAACCTGGTCACATTTCTTCAAGTGCAATACTTTATCTTTGATCATTATAAATTATTCTCTGTTAAGAGCAGTGATTAAGAAAGTAGTTGGCAGCATGTACCATTGGAGTTCATTCTGCTTTATTTATTTATTGAAAAATACTAAAAAGTAAAACACTAAAGTACTTCACATTAAAACGATACGAACCCACCAAGATAACTGCTCGTAATTGTCTGTGTAAAATTATGGTCAGAGTAACCACCTCTGGCTCCAGAATAAACTTTCCATGTATGTTAGAGCCAAAAGCATTTGCTTACTCAGATTTTCACTTGAATGTTAGTTTATGCTTTTTCTTTCTTTCTCTCTTCCTTTCTTTCTTTTCTTTCATTTCTTTTTTTTTCTTTCCTTTTTTTTTCCTTTTTTTCTTTTCTTTCTTTTCTTTGTTTTCTTTCCTTTCTCCCTTTCTCCTTTTCATTTCCTCTTTTTTCTATTTCGATTTCCTTTTTTTTTTTTTTTTTTAAGGGAGATTCATGCTCATAGAAATCTTTAAAGGAGAGGGATGAAGAAGAGCATGTAACACCCATCACCTTAGGAGATGAACCATCATAACAACAAGGAGTTTGTACTATTCTCATTGAACAATTCATTCTTCTTCCACACTCAAACCAATAACATATGGATGAATAAATAATTAAACAGTGCAGACAACTCCCAAGACAGAAGTCTTTCCTCCAAGAAAATGGTATTCCAGTGCCAACAAGTCACACCTCCAATGCTGGGATCATATAATTAATTAATTAATATAATTAAATATTGATATACATTCCCTCAGCACTGAGTTTTGTACCACCAGGCTTTGCAGTGTAGATGGTGTCCTGATCTGCTCACAGGACAGAACTGTTCAGTGGAGCCCAAATTCTCATTTTGTAGTATTTGACTGCCTTTCGGTATATCACATTATAGAATCATAGAATGGATTGCCTTGGAGGGGCCCTTAAAGATCATCTAGCGTCAACTAGACCAGGTTGCTCAACGCTTGATTCAACCAACCTTGAACAATTCCATTGATGGGGCATCCACAGGTTCTCTGGGTAACAGGTTTTCGTGCTTCACTACTTTAGGAGCAAATAATTTCTTCTTAACATCTAATCTAAATTTACTCTCTTCTAATTTAAAACCATTATCCCTTGTCCTATCACTGCAATCTCTGATAAAGTGTCCCTACTCATCTTTCATGTAGGCCCTTTTTAGGTACTGGAAAACTGCTATAAGGTCTTCTCAGAGCCTTCTCATCTCTAGCTGTACAGCCCTAGCATTCTCAGTCTGTTTTACCAGGAGAAGTACCCCAATCATGTGATAATCCTTTTGGCCATCCTCTGGAACCCCCTCCAATTGGTATTTTTATGCTGGAGGCCCCAGAGCTGAATTCATGAAAGCAAAGGGGAAGAATCGTTTCTCTCCTATATTTCTTTGATTTGGCCCAGGATATCATTGACTCTCTGGTCTACAAGAGCATGTTGCTAACTCATACTGAGCTTTTCATCTATCAGTATCTCTAAGTCCTTCTCCACAGGCCCACTCTCAATACACTCGTGTCTCAGCCTGTGTTTGTGCTTGGGATTGTTCTAACCCAGATTCAGGACCTTGCACTCGGTCGTGTCGAACTTCATGAGGTTCACGTGGGCCCAAATGTCTAGGTCCCTCTGTATGGCATTCCTTCCCTCCTGTATGTTGACTGCATCACTCATCTTGGTTTTGTCCATGAACTCACTGAAGGTGCGCTCAATTCCACTGTCTGTGTCACTAACAAAGATAATAAATAGTGCTGGTCTCAGTACTGATCCCTGGGAACACCACTGGGGAACACGACTCATAAGCATGACACTGAATCATTGATTACAACTGTTTAGGTGTTGGCATCCAACTAATTACATTATTGTTAATAATATTAAGGTAAGTATCTCTGTATTGTGTAGCCAAACAAAGCTCTTGCATGTTGATTATCATGCTGGTTTACATTCCTTGCTAAAAAAACATTCTCAGGACAATCACAAGTTTTTGAATTTCTGACCACTTTTCTGCAGGCTACTTTTGTATAAGAACATGGGCAAGCCTTTGTTATTTGGTGAAATTTCCAGGGAGTGACTCTGGGTCACTAAAGATTTACCAATGGCCAACTCATTCATATATGATCTGTATGGGAACTGCTGAGTCACAGCCTGAACCTCTGATTGATCACCTGAGGCGAGCCATGAGTCAGCCAGAGGAGCACAGGTGAAGGCAATTCACCTGTGCTGCCAGAAGGGGTTGAGCCTGGCTCCAGCCCTCCTAGACCTATTTAAGAGCTGGCTACCAGCAGGGAAGGATTTCTTCTGGAGATTGCCTCTGCTGGTGTTTTGTGAGTGAGCCCAGGATAGGAGTGAGCCTTTTATTTATTCTCTTTTGTTATCATAGTCTGCTTTGCCTAACTCTCTTGTTTATTTTGTGATTATAGCATCCTGATATTCTCTGATTATACAGTGATCACATAGAGAACCTAATGGCTCCAAATGGCGATGTGCAGTATTCTAACTGTTGTGTTTAAAGTTTTATGGATCTAAAAGCTCTGAGGAGTTAGGAACTATGCCCTGCCAGGCACAAGGGCCATGGATCTGTTAGTAGGAACTTCTACCACCTTGGAAGTGAGGAGCCAGTAAGGGCTGATCTTGCTTATCTGCTTGTTGCCTTGCTTTCTTCCTTCTGCAAGGCAACAGCTCCTGTCAGCTTCTAAATCAGCTGCTATTTCCATTTTACTTCCTGCTATGCTCAGAGCTTCCAAGTCATACAGCTGGGACAGCAGTGGCTATCATTGGAGAGTGCCTGGAATCCCTGTTTGAGACAGGATATATTTCTGGGAAGACACACCTACTCCTGTGTCCTACATTTACTTTGGTAACTACTGAGGGAACAAATCTGGGTGGCCTCACATTAGTACTTAGTCTCATTTTATTGGTTTACTTGTCCATTCCTAAAGCTTTGCAGCTGGTCTTTAAATTTTTGGAAATGATATTATAAATACTAGAAATAACTGAGTCCACAGGCTGTTCCTACATTTGCACTGTAATATGATTTATTTTTAAATCCCTTGTCTTCTCCCTTATTTTTTGGCCACTCCTTAATGAAGGGAGCTCCCAGCATTTGAGATAAACTCTTCTTTGACATCTGAAGGATCCTCCTAGAATTACTAGAGTTCTTTCACCAACTTCAGCTACTTTTGAATGCTTCATGTCCTATTAGCCAACCTTCATTTTGAGCTGGATTGGGTGTTTTTGGAAAAGATGTGTCCAAATGTGGTGAGGAAAACAAGCAATTCTGGTAGCCATTCTGTTGGGCTATTGGGTAGTTCTTTTCTTGAAAACCTCCAAGCTGACACAGAAGAGTTCAAGCTTTAGAGACTTCCAGGGTTTAAGCATAGACTTCTCTATTTTCAGAAAGGCATGGCAGACATGTTTGTATTTCATTAGAAACTCATCAGACATTCTGGATCTGAAATCACTGCTGCCCTTGGCCAGCTGGAAAATACCCGTTTGTTGCAAGGAAACTCTAACCCACTAATTATCCTAAAAAATTCATGTAGGAAATCTCTTGACCCATTTTTTTCTGTTCCTTTTTTTTTTTTCCCCTTGAAGACATTGATCAATTACTTTCTTAGAGAAGTGCAGCTGATTTCAAGTCTTTTTGAAGGTTTAATCATCACAAAATGGATGTTGCTAAGTATTGTGCACCACTGTCACAAAAACACAAGGTAACAGTTCTGAGAGAAGCACATGAATTTGAAAAAAAAACCCGAAGATGAACACAATTATTTCTCATTTTAAAATATTTTAGAATGAAATATGAAATATCCAGCTTAGCTATGATTTTCAGTATTTCTCATTTTCTCACTGATCTGCATTTTTGGTTTCCAGTTAGGACAGAAACCAAGAGAAGCCAAAATACCTAGACAGGAACAGATAAAAGCCAAAATTATGAGACAGGAACACAGAAAGGCCAAAATATTAACCAGAAACAGGAAGCACTGGACATCTCACAAGACAGCCTCCATATTCTTTTGAGATTTCCAGACAGGGATGCTGGCTGAAGAGGCTCAAACTGTTTGGATAAGCTTTGAATAATCATCTAAAACTTTAGGTATTTAGTTAAAATAAAGTTAACATCTGAGTCTCTCTCTAAAGTTGCTTGTCACTTGAATAGATGGTCATTTCTCAGACATTAAGGGAAACCAAGTGGAAAAAAATCAGCCAAAATGTTAAGGAATGTCTTAATAGTAGCTGCTTTCTAGGATATTAGGTTCTAGGATACTAGGACTAGTTTGTCCAAATATAAATTAATTCAGTAATCATAATTTTTTGTGCATTTATTGTTCGCCTGTTTTAAGAATTGTTTTTCTTTACTTTGGAACTGACTTTTGAGTAACAAGCAGAAGCAAGAAGAGTGCAGAGAGGACTGACTTGTCAAACAAGAATGGCCAAAGGGCCAACAGACTACTTTCTCCTGCTCTCACTACTGCTCACCTCCCTATATCTGATCACGGGGTAAGTCAGCACAGCACATGGTGGTGTAGAATGTGCGTACTGAATGGTGTTTATTTTCTGCCTTCATAGTACTTAATACTACTTAGAACAAACAAGTTGTATCCCTTCACAGTATCTGATTACTCAGGTGCCAGTCATGAGAATGGTGATAATGATATTTGTCATTACCTGCCTTCCAAAGAAAGGTCCCAGTCCACTGCCTGCCTCTGCAGTCTCTCCCTAGGTATGGGATGGTCTTACTTTTAATATTACTACTGCAGTGAAAAAGATCTTAAGCAGAGAAAGACACCAGCAAAATTATAATAAGGTTGTGATTAATTATACTGCATGTATATTAAAAAGTTTTTGATGCATACAGAGAAATACATTTTGAAATTCACTTTTCCAGTGGATTGTTCACAAGGAAAGGATCAACAGAAGGTATTGGTTCATGTTTGGTTTATTCTGGTGAATGCAGGAATGTTACAACCCTTACTTCACTTAGCATTCATCAACCCTTTTTTTCACCACTCTTTGAAAATTTTACTGTAATGAAATGTAGTAAATGTCACCATAATGGGCCAATGTTGATAAGACGATCATTTACTGGAAAAGAGTTTTAAGGGAACTCAGCTTCTCCAGTAAATTAAAATCTTTAGATAACATACCTCTTACAAAGACAAAAATAAACACACCAAGAATCTCTGTAGTAACAGTGTGATCAACTTGAAACATATCTGGAACTGAGATATGGGGTAAGAGGGCGAAGGAAACAGCTGGTGGAGTGGTTTTCCTTACAAAATATTTATGCTTTTTCTACTAGGAAATTGAATTATCTCCTTGATGGGGACTTAATTCACAAGCCAGGAAAGGTGAAGATATTCTTTGTATTGATTTCAGTAAGATATTGAAGTATGGCAAGTGAAATGCACACTAAATGTTAACAAAAAAAAAAACAAACCCGTCAGTAGGAGGATAGAGATGATAAGCAGAAGAGTGCTTGCTGAGACTGGTAATTATTGGGGATTTTTAAGAACATGGTAGACTCTCATTTATCAGGAATGATGAGAATGGCTGACACTGTCTATTTTGCACTGTCTCTTTCAATCATGCTATTTTAGGCTTTGGACAATGAGTAATGGTATACATGTCCATCTTTCTAGAATGTTCTGCTTTCACTATAACAAGTGGTATAGATCAAGATCCATGGAACTGTCCTGAATGTTTCTTTATGAGCTCTTAATTCTCCATATGCAATTACAAAAAGTGAACCAAATCAGCTCTTGCAGTCTGACATGACTGACAGTGATTGTATTACCCTTTAATAATCCTAGGAATGTCTGGCTTCCATGATGATTTGCAGTGTTGAGTTTCTTAGCAGGGAAAAGTCACTTGATTTTTTTTTTTTTTTTTAAAGTATCTTTATCTTGTTTTAAATTTGCTCCTTACATCAATGGATCAAATGAAAGCAGGTCACTCTTATTGTAAAAAAGTTCATAGATCAGTCTCTCTGTTTTTCACTCTGTACCTCTTTGGCATTTCAGAAAGCTTGTTTTATTACAGTTTGGAACAAGACCCAGGCATTTCCATATTTCTGCAGAATGAATGGAGATCCAGTTTTAAGGCAATTTACCTGATGGTGAAAGTGACTGGTTTAGACTCAGGGAACTGTGCTGCATTCTGGGGCTATAGCTGTTTCATATACCTTATTTCTGAACTTGGAAGCCTGCAAGGGTGTCCATCAGGGGATCAAGACTGCAAGCTGCAGCTGTTTTTCCTCAGGTGGTATGGCCAAAAGCAATGGATACAATTGATACAGAACCCAAAGAAACATTCATATGAAACTTATGTTGTGAAGTTATGTTCTTTCATACCGGTTTTAGAGCTGATACAGAAAACTCAGTAGAAATCCACACTGTAGAATGAAAATAACCTATGCTTTAGTATTAGAAAGGCTTTCAGTCTACAGTATGGTATAGCTAAGGATAAAATAATTGATCTGAACTTTAGGATTAAAGCCTTCATCAGGTTTCCATCCAGAGCAGAGCCTTACAGTGTGAGTTTGTGTTTTTTTTTCCAGTGTAAGAGTCTAAATACACATAAATGTAAATTGAATTTTAAAGATACACTGTTAATGTCAGATCTTCAGGAAAGAATATGGAGGTAACTAAGGGCTGATTTTTCAAACTACCTGGGCTATCATCTTCTGACAAATACAAGTCTTTCTCATGTTGTCAATATAAAGAACAAATATATTTTTTGAGATGTGACAAATTCACACCAAGTTATGATAAATGTTCTTCACCTTACTGCACACATATTGTCCTACACATTCATGAGATATGAACACTGAGCTAAATACAGAATCATAATGAAATATGTGTACTAGAGGAAATATTCTCCAAATCAATATGCAGAATTCAGCCAGACCCTTTTCACCTCTGATTTTATTGAACAAATACAAACCAGAAGAAAACATTCCTTATTTCTTTGTATGAAAAAAAAATGCATAATTTAAAGTAATCGCAGTTTAGCTGCAGTAAAATTTTGATAGTAAATTGTGTTTTCTGTTTCCACTCAGAAAATATTATTCCATTTTATTTGTTTTTCACAGTGGCCTGTCATACTACGTTTACACATGATCACAGCATTTTCTCCCCATCAAGAAAGAGACCAGAAATCTGAGTGATCATACAGAGAATTTGTGTGTCTTGCAGCTGTGTTCTGTACATTAATACATGCTGTGCTCAGGCCAAAGTCCAATTTGCTAAGATGTATGTAGAATGTACTGCAGACCTAAGCCACAGTGGGACCCCCTGAAGAACTCCTAAGAGAATCCCTAATTGTGGTGTGTCCGTTAGAAAGAAAGGGACCTAGAAAATTCAGTTTCCAGTGCCAGATAGCAAACTTCCCACAGCTCTTTCAGCTCTCCAAAAATCAGCAGTGTCTTTGAAAAGCTGACAAAATTTTAAATGGTACATCTGGAGGAGCAAAAACACTAGAAAACATCTGTTTTTGTTGTTGAACAAAAATAAATAAAGCAGAGCTGAAAGCTGAGCAGAGTAAAGCTTTTCTGATGCAATTAGCATTTTGTTTATTGCACAGTTCTTGTTCATGATAGCTGAACTAGTGCTAGAAGGTGGGTCAGAGCATTGCTTCTATGTGCTCTAAACACATGGCTATTACTGAGGGGATGTGTGACATCTCAGTGCTGGATCTGTGAAGAAGTAGAAGCTAGATTTGCAAGGGTGTGGCAATACTGAGCATCTCAGCACTGGAGCAATGGTTGCTCACCATTTGCAATGGCCAGGAAAGCACCAATTCATTCAGCTGAACTGCAAACGAGAGCCCTCAAAAAATCAAATTGTGTTGGCCAGAGGAACCATGTTAGGAACCTCGTGGGGTCCTGTCCTTGCTAGCTTATCGAGAATGATGGAGAACAGGATGACTCCAGGTCTTGGTGTTCATGTCGTATTTTGGACTTATGGATAAGTTCTTTCAACCAGTCA
Organism: Lagopus leucura; assembly: GCF_019238085.1. NCBI lineage: Eukaryota > Metazoa > Chordata > Aves > Galliformes > Phasianidae > Lagopus > Lagopus leucura. The sequence goes on along the minus strand of NW_024962252.1, from coordinate 84,574,057 downwards.
GCAATCCACCTCATCTTGACTTTAATAAACTCCTCTCTATGAATTGATTACATTTGAGCTAAAATATCAATTATTTAGAAATGCTAAAAATAAGAGTCCCACAGACTAGTACCTATACTAATTTAAGATACTGAAGCCTTGAGTTCGATTTTTCTTCTCTCTAAAGAGACTTGAACTCACACTATAGAACCTCTAGAATGTTCAGAATAAAAATGCACACTGCTAAACATCTCTGAGTTTTAACAAATCACACAACAGAACATCTGTTTTTCAGTGGGGGAATTCTAAAAAAGAAGCGAAGAAATTTGCAAGAGGAAAATTTTCAAAGCAGAATATCATCTGTCTTAGATCACTGAAAGTAAAAATGTAGTTTAATTCAGTCATCTAATTATCAAACCGTACGAGAAACTAGCCTAGGTAGGTAATGCTTCTGTTTTGCTCTCACAAGAGTGTTTTAAGTTTTTCTGTCACTCATTAAACATTTTTCTAAATATTTGAAATGTTTAGAAGTCTTCCAAAAAAGTTTGAAAATTCTTTTTTTTTTTTCCCCTTAATTTTTTTCCTAGTGTTTGATCTTGGTTTGGTTTAATCAAACAAAGTGCTTTGATTAATATCAATTTAAAATGAATTGAAAATGAAGGCATTTGTGTAAAATTTTCACCTCAACTTTTCAGCCTCAGAAATGTATTAAATCTTGACTCCTCTTATTCAAACTCAAGTTTTGTCATTTTGGCAGTTTTTAGTGAAAAAATTCCTTTAAGTCATGCCATAAACAAGTTTTTTCAAAGACACTTCTGTTGAGAACACAGACTTGAAGAACTGTTTGTTTCTTGTAATGTCCAGGCAAGCAGATTGAGAAAACGATGAGCTCTATTTCTCAGGAAAAATGAAATCAACCAAAAAGAAGCTACAAAGCAACAGTCATTAGTCCAGTAGACCAACAGACATACTTCAAGGTCTTCAGCAACTGCAATGTGGAACAGAGGTTTGACGCAGAAGGAATGTATCAGCTATGAAATACATTTAGTCTCTAAACACAACGTTGCAGTTTTGATGATTGTGTTGGTCTTGCTTGTTTTTCAGATAATTCAAATAACTTAGTTCAAATCATGGCATCTACGAGTTTCTAATTCAGAAGAAAAGATGGATGGTCTTCTGCAGCAAAGTAAATAAATAGAGCTGCAGAAAGTTGGAATAAGCTCCTTTCTGCTTTGCAGAACTTCTGTAGGGCTCCTGGTGTTACAAGGATGTCAATTCAAGCGCCTGAGAAATTATAATCCAGTTCACCAATAGGTTTTAAAAACACATTTATTTTTTAATGCAATGGAAACAAAGGCTGACATGAGAGATTCAAAATAGAAGAGAACAGCTTCTTCTTAAATCAGTATAAATTGTCTGTGTGTCATGGCAGTGAATATGTTTCTTTTTTTTTTTTTTTTCTTTTAGGAACTACGTAACCACAGAGTTCCTGTTTACTGTATTTCTTAAGGATAAAGTTTTCTGTGGTAAGAGACACCTAAGACCATTAGGCACGCACACTACAGATCTAAAGAAAGTCTATTTACCAGAGCTTCCAGGAAAAATATTGACAGGGCAGTAAAAATACTTTCCTTGATTACTCAGGCTCATATTTTAAACCTAAAATTACAGGAACTTTTCTCTTTTACCGATTTATTTTTAGCATCTTCATTTTTTTCTTTTCTTTTTCTTCTTTCTTCTTAAAGTATGGCAATTTTCCATTGATTTTGCAAACTCAGATCAAATTTGGTAAACGCTTCTAATATTTTCTCTGTTTTTGCTAAGTCAGTAGGAAATGATGAATAGAAGGTAAGGTACCTTTCTCCAGGATCTGGCAGATGAAGCTAGTGTATTTCAAAGAATATGTCCTCAATCTATTTTTTATAACACATGTGTAGTGTATCTATGTATGTAATGAGACCAAGCTGTCTCCATACACATAGTGCATATTACTACAAAATCTAAACACCGAGCAAACACTGATGAATTACCTTAAAAAAGCTTTGGGAAGAAAAAGGTTTCTTCTTTTAACATATCAATGTTTATAGATAAGTTTAAATGACTGCCAACATATAATGTGCACAAGATTCTTCAGTCTTAGACGGGGGGAAATACAAACTTCTAGAAATCTTTTTTGCTGTAGTTGTAGGGAAATACATTGCGTAGTTATCTGTCACACACAGTGATGAGGACCAGTATCTCAAATCTGATTCAGATCAGCCCAAACTGTGTACCCTCTTGAAGACCCTCCTCCATGAGAAGGAAATGGGGTTGAATTCTTCAGGCAGCTGAGCTTTCAAATTTGCCTCTCAGGCAAGTCATTTTCCTGATCTTTTATTGACACAGGGGAAAGCCTAAGATATATAGCCATCTAAAAAAGTTGCCTTTACATTTCCTTGCTCATGGCAAGTATCAGAAACGATACATCACAGGACAAACTGGAGCAATTTTTGAAGCCCACTAGGTTCAAAATGAGCATGGCTCGTATCAGCTTTGGTTCTATCTCCAAGTCCTGCAGGTGCAGATATCTGAACTTCGACCTCCAAGTTTTATTGGTCAGTTTCCATAAAAATGGCCTATGTACTGCTTTGATCAGATAAAGATGAGAAATTTCAAGTTTTTCAAGTATGGAAAGTCCTTCATTCATCCTCCATGTAAAAGACAAGACAGGAAAGAAACTGTCATTAATCTATTTCAGATTCTTAACCTATTTCTGGAGAGAGATTTGTCAGGAACCAGTGCACTGCTCTTGCTTGAAATCTTTGCACACCTTCCCAGAAGATATTTACCTTCAAATCCCCTTTCAATATTTCAGAAATATCACAGATTACATAATTGCCACATGATCTTACAAGAGAAATAATGTGTCTGCACGTCAGTTGATAAAAAAGTGAAATAAAGAAGAAAAAACAGAGTTTTACAGGAAGATATCAACTATTTTTTCAAGAACGCAGAAAGAAAAAAAATGTGTGTTAGTTCAAGAATGCACCTATTTGCTGCAGTTATGCAGGAGCTGCTATCAAGGAGGTAACTCATAATGGCTTTGAACCCTTCTACTCACTTTCTATAAGATACATCAGCGCCTTTTTGTCTTTTAGCAGATTTCTTATTCTAGCATATCTGTGCTATACCATGATTCACACAGTATGTTTTGTACACTGCTAGAAGCGTTGCGGTTGTCTGTAATTGTGAGAAGTTGGTCAGACAAACCAAGCTATTTTGGGAATATGCAAGAAATTAATTTGTTGTATGCCTGTAAGTGTAAACAGATTTGAGAAAAACAAGAGGCGTATCAGAACCGCACGGAAGCTACCACATCCGGGTAAAGTATTGGCTGAAACCTTTTGAACAATACACTGAAGATATTTGGTATACGAAGCAGAAGAGAGTTACTGCACCAGTAATACATACTTTATACTTACTAATGACTGGTGGGGAAAAATGGATTGAGAATCTAGAAACAAAAGGTGACTTGAAGGAAAGTGATTTGTAAGTGCTTCAGTTTTATAATCTAGGAACAGTGAGAGAGCAAGAAAATAAGCATAAGAAAAGGTTAGAGAAGGTGTGGGAGAGATGGCAGTTACTTCAAGAAACTCTTCTAAAGACAGACTTGAAAACTACACTAAAATTAAGGAAGAGGGGAAAGTCTAGTAAAATGGGAAAGTCTAGTAAAATGCTATTAAGGATTTTTGATGATTTTAAAGTCTCGAAAGCAGAAATTAGTTACATAATTAAACCTTAGATTAAAGAATTGTCTATAATATAGGAATAAATGGAGAAGGTGAAATAGAAATGTGAAAGCCAGCTGAAAATATGCAAGAAGTCAAGAGACAGAAATGCAGTTCCTTGGCAAAACTTGAAAAAAGAGCCAATGCTGAATAAAGTAGACCATCCTTTCCTGTCTACAGTCTTCCCTTGGAAAGGGTAAATTTAGACATACGAAATGATTCATTTTATGAAGGAGAGTTGCCCATGACATTTCACTTCACATGTCCTTATGATCAGTGGGATCATGATACATTAGTACTGGTTTTTACAAAGGAATTCAATTATCTCTTCCCAGACAGACCTACAGACTTTTTTTCTTTTTTTTTAATTTAATTTTATTTTTTTCATGGTGGAGGAAGAAATGATCATAGATAGTCACACAGTTCCTGGAGTAACTTGGATTTAGGACAAACACAGACATGTGGTGCCAGGAAAGTCAGTCATAGGCTGAGCTGTGGATAAATACCATTAGATACAAGGTCTCATCTCAGAAAAATGTTAACAGAAGGTGGCTATAATGGAAAACAAATGGTATCCCTGAAAGAAAAATAACTCTTCCTGATGCCTGCTGGGAATTCTGAGTTCATACACAGGCATACTTCAGTGATCCAGAGTTCATATGATACCTTTATATCCAGAAATTTTGGGTCTTCTCTGCACATCTGGTGAAGAAGGAAGAAAAAAATATTTTACTTTTCCACATTTGGTTGACAAAATATCATGAAAAGTGAAGATCACAGCACCTGAGTACTTGAAATAGGAAGATTTTCATGGTATCAATCCTATTCAGATCCTGAGAGTCAGTATGCCTAATTATCTCTAGTAGAAACTGGAAAAAGAACGTATGAGAAAATATTTCTACGGTAAGCACAGTGTGTTTCCCAGCTAAAAATTCAATGTCCAACAGGGTAGAAATAGGAATGTTTTTTTCACTAAAGGAAATGAATGACATTATAAAAACATAGTTGTGTTCATGTATTTTCAACTAAAAAGCTGGATGAGATCTGACTAAGACAATGCTGTACCTTCAAATCCTCTGGTCTTGCAAAATCTTTCCAGACCAGTCTTGCCACCGGGCTCAAACACGCCCAGAAGATACTCAGGCAAATACGTTTTACTGTCTACTGCAGACTCTGTAATTTAGTTGCTATTTAAAACCAAACATACTCAAGTTATTCCCAGAAGATTTTATGATGGGTATCAAAGACTGTTCAAACAAGAGGGTCAGAGTCTAGCAAGTTAAAGTGCGCTTTACAAACTTAATTTCCTTTTTCCTTCCCTTTCCTTCCTTTTCCTTCCTTTCTGTTCCCTCTCTTTCTCTTTTTTCTCTTCTTTGAATATCTTCTATGTTCTAAACCAGGTGGCCATAGAGCTGTGTTTTCCACTTACTTGGTACTCCTTCCCCCAATTAATATTAAAGGTTCATAGGAAACGGTACTGTCTCTTGCTTTAATTGAAATATATGTTCTTACACTTGCTATAGTTATCAAAGAGTATAATGGATGTAGAACTGATATCTAGATCTACATAAACACAAAGAATAGAGGCAATATGCACTGAAGAAATCTGAAAATGCCCTCCAAATTTCTTACTGGATGAAAATTATGATGCCTTGATAAGGTAATTGTTTTGCATATGTGAAATATAATCTGTAATTTCAGAAAAAAAATTCAAAAAAAAAAATCTGGTCATTAGAAGTAGCTCAACAAGCAGGATCATAAGGAAGACGGGCAACTATAATTGGTTGGTGGATGAAAATTCTTTTCTTTCACCCCAAATAGCAAGTATAGCAAGATACAACCCTAGCAGAACCTAGAACGTAATTATTAAAGAAAAGTGGTTACCTGTGCTTTTGAACTATTTTCTTCAAGTATTTATTTTAGAGATGGAATAAAATGGTTAAAGGGGAATTGCTGTCCCATCTGGAGAATTCTCACTGATCTAGGCAAGAAGAAGATTTACTTCTAAGAGATTTCCTTCTGCAAAGAAACAAGAAAATATCTGAAACAAAGGAAAAAAATAAAAAAAAAATTGAATTCCAGTCCAGTGCTATAACAGGGAAAGTCTTCCACTTGATCTTTGAGAATTAGTTATGAGAAAAATCATGTTCACTTTAACAGAAGCATACAAATTACTGTTTACTAAAATTATACAAAATATCCTCTGTTTTTACCCTTTCCCCAACAGATGCCGTTAAGGAATCTAAAGCATCTTATATATCATTGCTTCCCATCTTTTTCTGATCTGGAATTTCTCATCGCAGTATTACGGCCAAAATGGATGATTGTTCATTTTAGATAAATGATGTGTTTCAGCTACTTATCTTACAGCTTGTCAAACTAAAAAATGGAAGAGTTGGAAAACACTCTTTCCCAGGTTTCCAGCTTGACCTACTCCTAGTTCAGAAGAGTCCAGGGAGAGAAAGCCTTAAAATCATGACATTTTTATGCATAGGAAAGAGATTTGAGATCACTTTATGAAGTTATAATGGTCTCAATGCTGAGTCTCAATCAGGTGGAGCAAGTAGTTAAAGAACCTTGTCTCTTTAAACAAAGAAAAGAGTCTGAAATTCATGAAATCTGAAGAGACTTCGTTTAGTGTTGTTCTAAAGTTGTTTGCTTTTTTCATTTCCCTTTTAATGACCACATGCATCATACACAGTCTAAGCACAAGATGTGATTTGAAATGCAGGTTTTAGTATCATCATTTTGGAATGACTGTGTCAGTGGTGAAGACCTAATAGAATGATGTACATTATCACAAATGAGTGCCAATAAATCTTTTCTACCACTCAGTGCCTTTCCCTCATCATACATTTTTTGTACCTAGGTTGAACATTCTCTATTACATTTTTGAAATCAGCACAGATCCTGTTTGGGGCAGAATTTAATTTTGATCTATGTTCGTGAATTCTAGCTTGTATAAGATAGCTGATCTAATTGATAGTTACTTGCAACTGGCTATTGTTACTCCCTTGAATTACATGAACTGAGAAAAAATTTTACTTAACATGTGGCCTCATAGTTGAAAATGCATAGGGAGTTTTAGGGGGGAGAGAGAGAGAACAAAAGCTGAGCAAACTGAGCTGCTGTATCTCTTACCTTTGGAACATCAGATTTTTATATTTAGGAATCTTTGGATTTCTTTCTTCTGCATGAAAAAATGCCATATTTTCATTCATATGTTTTATGGCATATGCGCATATAAAAAAGATAAATCTTTTTGTTTTAACAGAAGTGCATGATATATGCATGCGTAAGTAACATTAGAAGGAGTTTCCCCAGAGTCCCTTTTTATCCACTAAGTTCACTGCCTCTGGTTTCTCCCAGGTTTTGCCTCCCTGTTCTTGCTATCTGAAGATTTATTTTCATAAGTGAACTCATACAGTGAATGCAAATGGAGCATTATATCTGCTTTGAAAGGTATATACTGCTCTTGATAACACTGTACATCATGATATAATGTTCTTAGCTAATATATTGCTTCACTTCAGCCTACAAAAGAGCTGAAATATAAACAAACTAAGGAATGTAGTGAAGAATAGTGCAGATGAAAACACTCTTTTTTTGTGGGCTGCTAAAGCAATAACACTTAATATCATTACACAATTTTCTGCAGTAGTATACCAAGTACCTTTCATCTTCAAAATATTTGTCTTAATAAAAAGTAGCTAATCGTATGCTGATAGTTCATGTAAGGTTCAGTTTATATTCGTGAGGACTGTCCTACCACATTGATATAAATGTATGTATGTATATTAGCAACAGGTGTGCCAAGAAATGTGAGCTACAGTGTGAAGCCCTTAAGTTCATGCAAACATGCTAGAGGTGGAATTAAATCAAACTGCAGCTCTGAACACCTCCTTCAACAGAGGTTCAAGTTTATGGTAAAAAACATCTATACCAGTAAAACTGCTTCTTTCCCATTCCTTAGATCCTCTAAATAAAATATGCTGTATTTTTGCTTCTTGTCTTTATACCCATCTGTATGGTATCTAGTAACCTGCTAACTTTCATTGCGTATACCTTTCTATGCCATCTTGATTCATCTGGTCTGAACAGCCTTTACAAGATAAAGGATACACTCTACAGAGTACTGAAGTTGTAGATTTTATAGTAGCTTCTATATATGTGGCAATATAGTCTTTTGGAGACCATACTCTCAGATGATATGCAATATGGTATTGCTGAAGAGAAAGGTGCTTAGGAGATTAATTTGTTATTTCTGTGTTGCTTATTCAGCAATTCATGTCTATGTTAAGTAGACACAGTATATCAGAATACATTGACATTCAAACCTCTCTGAGCAGACACAAGAAAAGAACTGCCAGGCAACTAAAATGAGAGCTTCTTATCATGCCTGTATAAAATCAGAATCTACCATAATAAATAATTATTTTGCAGAAATATCATAATTTGTAGTGAAAAATTCCTGTCAGACTGCATTGCAGTTGAGAGGAATGTTAAGGCTTTGTTGCGTTGAGCTGAAATTTTCCATGCAACTTGTTAACCAATTTGCTAACTTGCTTTTTCAGAAACATTGCAGTGAAAAGGCAAGGATTCCATAGCTAGGCTCCTGCTTGGATGGAGGAGCACTTCAGTCTCCCTTTCTTTGCAAGCTGCATAATATACCTTGGGAGTGGCATACCAACAACAAATTTTAATAGTTGCCCCAGCAGCAAGCATGCCTAAGAGGGACCAGTCAGGATAGAATAAGCCTTATTAATACTACCATATGTTACAAAATACTGTGTGGAAACATAGATAAATAGATAGGTTTGAAGTTCAGAATTTTCTGTAATGTATTAGAAAAAATTCAAGGAAACTTTGAATGTTCAACAAATTTCCAGAGATGCCCTTGAATTCATGTGAAATATATTTTATTTGTTTGGAGAAACCTATGAACTTACGTGGTGTGGAGCAGAAATTCTGTCACTGCCTGAACCAGTGATTGAGCATCTGGTGGGATGGCAGCACCAGTCAAAGGGAGCTCAGGTGCATGCAATGTACCTGAATGACCAGAAGGGAGCCAGGATCAGCCAGATTCAGCAGTGAAGGTGAGGGTATCTTGTTGGAGATCTCTGCATACTTGAGGCCTTCAAAATGTAAGTAGTGTGGTTTTTTTTGTTTGTTTGTTTGTTTGTTTTTTTCTGCTGCATTTGTGCTTGTTTTCATTCACTGCAGCTTAGGACTGTGCCACCCTGCTACTATTGCTGTACTTTCCATCATCATATTATATCATTACATGGTGTTGTTAGAACTATTCTTAGAGCTTTTCTGAGTTGATCTGTGTAGGGATGTATTCCAGGTACAGCCTAATAGCTATTTTCAAATAAACTATGTGCTTTTACTTCCAACTCACTGAAAATCTAGCACTTCTGCTGATATAACTCCAACCTTTACTTTGGCATTACTTATATTTACGTGATATCTTCTTGGCTGACAGTTCAATGGAAAAGGAAGGATTAGAATAATATTTTTGATACAGTTTGATGACAAAATCTTGAACAGTGCTTTTAAGACTTAAGCTCTTCTATTTGAACAACTAAAAATGATGAATAAACAAGTGTGCTTGGAAAGTGAATTGAAGAGAATAGTCAAACCATGAAAAGAAGTCTAAAGGTGATAAGGACTTTTATTTAGTGTTGTAATTCAACCTTAATATAACTTAAGCTGCTTGAATTTAGTACACAAAATCCTTGTCAAGTCCTATGAACCACCAGTCGGAACTGAATAAAGTACTGTATACGAATTCAAAACTTATTTTCTCCAGACTAAAGTTTGACTTTAACTTATTATATGAGAATCCAAAATTAGAACTTTTGGAAAAAACTCCAAGTAAAGTACTAAGGCATTTTTTTTGTTGTTGTTGTTTTTCCTTTAATTGACACCGATGATATACTAATGTGAATCACTTGCTCTCAGAAATGCATGGTAAAACAAGATACAGAACTGGGATGTGCACCTACAGAAATGAAGAACTTCAAACCAAATCTATAGCCATTAGTGCATTATTTTTTGTTTTTGCATTATCAGTGTAACTCTTAACGAGGCACAATGTCAAATAAATAGAATTACTTGTATTTTTTATATAAAAAAACAAAAATGTCCCCACCCAATGTAACGGCATATAGTATACAGGTACAATTACGAATCACTTCTGGGTGTTAGGCTGCCCCTTCATTTCAGATTAATAAAAGTAATTTGGACAGCTGTAACGCTGCCAATTTTCTCTGAAGGTTAAGAGGAATACTTGGGAACTGCAGTTACTGTGACAGAAGACCTTGCCCCAACAGCTTCTTTGTTTTCTACTTTTGTGCTACCTTCCTGTGGGAGGCAAAATGTAGAATGTGAGAAGTTTCAGAAGTCTGTTTTTGGTTTACTTGGGCTTTAAAAAATGGATTTCAGGATGTTTTAGTTCATGGTCCTGATCCAAATCCTGCTGAGCACCATGGAAGAATTCCCGGTGACCTCAATGGGTTGCTAATAAAATTTCATAAAGACAAAATTTCTAAAAACCAAATAAAGAAGTTTAGCTTTTCCAAACTATGCAGCTCTGCCATGTATTCTGCTCAGCTTTCATGTACAACTTCAAGGCCAAATACGTAGGAGACATCTGTATGGCAGACTAAGAAAAAGATTGTCAGCTGATATCCTTTCTCTCAGCTTAGGGGTAGGGTAAGGTCTCTGTACTTGTAGACATTCCTGGTGGCTTTTCTTAATGGAGTGCTGCTGACCAAGGCTTATAACCCTCTCTGGAAGAAGGGTGTACAGCGGTACATGGAAATTTGAATGTAGGATTCCTGGTGTTTTTCATCCAACCAAATGGTGTTTTTTCCAACAACAGTTTAAAGAACAGTTAGTAAGAAGATGGTGAAAAGCACTGACTGATACCCTCTTGCATTTGCCCTATCAAGACTTGGGATATAAGGAACTTCAAAGAAGATCCCTAACATTGATAGTTATCAATCTCAGTAAAGGTTGTTGGACGTATGCAGGACTCATGGTGCTCTAGCACAGTATGCCAGGCATAGTAGAAGGAAGAAGCAGGACTCCCACGTGCTCTGCCTGATTGTCAAACTAACTTTTCTTCCCAGGGAGCTTGTTTCAGCAGGCAACAGACTTCCTAGGTTTAGGAAAAGAAGGGAAGAGGCAGACTGAAGGGCACCAGATAAAGATTTTTGACTTGGCTCTTATAAAAACTTGCTGGTTTTTCAGCTTTCTGAATAGATTGAGGCTCCAAAGTGTGGCGTAAGAAAAATCTGATTATCAGATGTAACATTAACACAAGATTTTTGCAGTGCAGCCTGGTTTTTGGGTATATACAGAGTTTCAGTGTTTCTTAATAAATTACCTCTTCTCGTAGCAATTAACCCCCTTCTGTGAGGGTTCAGTGTTTACTTGGGGCCGTGCCAGTGCTAACAGCTACAGTTTAACATTCTTTTTAATGGCTTGCAATTACTACTGAGAGTGAAGGCTACATAAAATACTAACACTTAAGCATCTTTTACTCTCCTTTGAACGTGATTGTGTGTACAGTATGTGACTTCTCATTCTTACAAACTTGTTATTTGCTTAGAATTCCACCGGACCCATGAAAATGCTCGTTTAAGTGGTTTCTGTTGATTTATTAACTTCCCTCAGTCTGATGGAAGTCGCTCTGTGTGAAATATTGAATATGTTTTGTTCTTGAAATTGTTCCATAGTAATGCCAGAAGAACAAGGATTTCCACATTTTAAAGTGGTAAAGGAACTTTGATAATAACTTTTTACAGCATATTTCTTCCACCCCCCCCACTGTGCTACCTCTTTGAGGAAATCATCAAGAGAAAAGCTACTGTATTTTTGTGATCAATGTCATTATTGCCATAGAATATTGCCATTATTACATACATAGAATAAGAGAACAAGAAGGTTATTTAAAAACAAGCAAACAAAAAATAGAAATCTCTGGCAAGGAATATATAGGTACAATTGCTGTTTTTCCTCAAGTCCCCAGTAGGTTTCCACCTCAAAAATAAAATGGGTGGAAGCTGGACATGCATGCATCCCAGCCTTGCCCAGGTTTGTATTTATGTTGTGCATGGGTTGCCTCTACAGACAAGCAGAGATCTGCCTAGGTCTCTGGTTGGAGAACAGATCTGAGCACTTATTCTGTCCCTCTTGGCTCCTCCATTGGCTTCATCAACCATTCCATATTTTAAAGGAAGCCAGACTTACTCCATTATGCCAGGTTCAGTGGGCCATTGAGACAAGTGACAGACAAATTTTGAAAGTCTCGGAATTGATTCTGGATAAGCCCTCAAATATCTTAGTTTGCATAAATCATTAAAACATCTGGGATCTACAAAATCGTTGATAAATCTCAAGCAATATGGTTTTCTTGAGATTTTCTTTCCGCATCAAGCTTCTGTTAGCTCCAGCAACATTTGAAATGAATCTTACTCACAGTATTTTGGCTCATCTGCATTCAGACCTGGCTGGACTTTGGGATGTACAATACTGGAATTTGAAAATGTAAGAACCTGGCTACATGCTTCTGAACCTCAAGAGGATTTTAATAGAGACTTTCTTCTAGTCTTTGTTTTTTGTCTGAGCATTGTTCTGTAGAAAGCAATAAATAATTGCAACAGATAAATACAGTGTTTCTTGAAAGAGCTTGAATTTTAGATGCATATTACAAGCCAATCAGTCAGCATTGCACACACAGTCCCAGTAATCTCCTGGCCTTGCTAGACAGTGGATCTTGATTGCTTGTCTCATCTCAGGATCTGAGGTAGTTGTGTATATTCTTCCCATAATCATTGCACAGACTGTGAATGCCAAAGGCAGTGTAGATTCCAACTTTTGCCTCAAGCAGGATGTCAGACAAAGCCTGGCACAGCTGAGTTTCTATTGTGTCATGTGCTGATGTTTGTGTGTGAGACTTGCATTCTAGCTGGTGAGGTTTCAGTGCCTCCTGTAACAGTGGTAGCAGCATGTCCTTTCCAGTGGTGAATTTCTATGCACTCTTGCACCGCAGCTTATCTCATGCAGGGCTGTGGGGAAGGGGGTGCTTTCCCCTCCTCTTGAACCTGGTGGGGACCCGTGACATGGCAATGGAGACAGTGGTGCTGGATCCCGCCTCTCACCCACTGAGCCTCTTAGGTACCCAAGGTGGGAGCTTGCTGACGTTACTGCAGATGTCCACTATGGTGGAGTGGGTAGAGGGCTCCTGATTCCTCCTTGTGTCATCTGACTTAGCCGTGGTCATAGTGTACCTGTTGGTGCTGTTGGGCTCCAACTTAGCGGATCTGTCTGAGTTCTGTAGTACAGTGCAGCGCATCTCAGCATCTTGTCTCTGCTTTATGTTCTGCTGAGTGAAATGCTGGCTGGATGGCCAGGCCCAAAGTGTTGAGGACAATGGACTTAAAACCTCTTGGTGGCTGGCCACAAGTGCTGTCCCCCAGGGCTTGGTACTGGGGCTGCTTCTATTTAACATCTTCATTAATGACATTCATGAGGGGATTAAGTGCACCTTCAGTAAGTTTGCAGATGACACCAAGTGGGGATGGTGTGTTGATCTGCCTGAGGGGAGAAATGCACTACAGAGGGACCTGGATAGACTGGATTGATGACCAAAGGTTAACTGAATGAATATTGATAGGGCCAAGTGTCAGGTCCTGCATTTTGGTCACAACAACCCCAGGCAACTCTATAGGCCTGGGGAGGAGTGTCTGGAAAGCTGCCTGATGGAAAGGGACGTTGGTGTACTGATGGACAGTTGGCTGAATATGAGCCCAAGTCCATATGAGCAGTGCGAGGTGGCCAGGAAGGCCAACTGCATCCTGGCTTGTATCAGGAATGATGTGGTGAGCAGGACTAGGGAAGTAATCTTGTCCCTATACTCGGCACTGGTGAGGTCTCACCTCAAGTACTGTGTTCAGTTTTGGGCACCTCAGTACAGAAAGGACATTGAGGAACTGTAGCAGGGCGACAAAGCTTGTGGAGGCTTGAAGACTGTGTCCTATGAAGAGCAACTGAAGGAATTGGGGCTGTTTAGTCTGGGGAAAAGGAGGATGAGAGGAGACCTTATTGCTCTCTTCCAGTACCTGAAAGGTGATTACATTAAGAGCGGGGCTGATCCCTTCTCACTGGTGAAAGGACGAGGGGAAATGGCCTTAAGTTGCACCAGGATAAGTTTATGTTGGACATCAGGAAAAACTTCTTTACAAAAAGAAGTTAAGCACTGGAATAGGCTCCCTGAGGAGGTGTTTGATTCACCATCTCTGTATATGTTTAAAAACATTTGGATGTGGTGCTCAAGGGACAAGGTTTACTGGAGGGTTGTTAGGGTAGTTTGGTTAGGTTGTGGTTGGACTTGATGATCTTTAAGGTCTTTTCCATCCTGAGCAATTCCACAAGTATTTAATTCTTCTTTTAAAAGGAGGTTAACAAGGCCGCTAGGGCACTCAGTATTGATTACCTTGTTCTTTTTATTTATTTATTTATTTATTTTGCATGGCACATAGTCCTATACTCTCTTATACCTCTTCCTTCTGTGTTAAATTCATCTAGGTCAGTCTCTTCTTCTCACAGGCAGTCTCTAATTTAAAGATGTGAATAGTTAAAATACACAAGCCATAAGAAATTGAAGGAAAACATGTTACAGAAGAATTAAATCTATATTCTGATTTTTGAGTGAGTCTGAAACATCTGCAGGTTGTATCTTCTTACTTTATATGGAAGAATTATTACTTTCCAAGACTTGCAGATATTCCTGGTACTAAATTGACAAACTGAAATAAAGCAGTAGTAGATTCTAGTGACTCAAGCAGGTAGGTTCTAGATTCAAGCACTGTAAGGGAAAATAGGAAAAACTGGGTCTTCTCCTCAGAAATTTCAGGAATATTTTCAGCTAAGACTCCTTCTGTTTTTAAGAGCAAACTACTCAATTCAAGGAAAAAACGCTGTTATGTAAAAGCATTCTTCTCTAAAACTGTTTTTGTATAATATAATATGCTTATTGAAAGGATTTTAATTTTTTTTCTTAAGAAAAGAGCATGAAGCACAAAAACTCCTATGTTAAGCAGTTAATTTTTTCCTCCAGGAGCATAGAAAATATTTTCTAAAATCCTCTATGTATCCTCTGTGACAATTTAAAGCCAGAATTCTTAAAAGCAATGGAATCTAGTCTTCTGTTTTAAGTGCATATCCATTCATCTTTGTACCACCTGCAGCTTAAGTACCATCTTAGTTGTATTCACAATATAAACAAGTGATTAAATATGAGTTTACATCCTTTGCAGGGCTGCCTAAATACGACCCTATGTTTTATGATATCAGTAAGTTCAGACCCAGTGGCAGAAGCTTGCTTGTGAGCAGTCAGTGCATTATTTCCCAGCCACCTTCTTGACCGAAACCAAGAGTTCGTCTTTATCTTTCCCATTAGCTGAGCAATGGGCATTATTATCTTTCAGCTGAAAGTTAAGATAAAACATTGGAATGCTATGTCCTCTCAGGAAGGGATATCTACCCTCCTGCTCCCTGGGTAGTACCAACAGCTCAGATAATAAATGATTAAGAGGGAATAGTTATTTATGAGTAAGAAGGTATAGCAGAAGTCAGAGTCATAGAATAGCTGAGGTTGGAAAAAATCTCCAAGATAATCCGGTTCAACTGTCCACAAATTACCAATATTTCCCCACTAAACCATGTATTGCTGTTGGTGCAGGGGAAAGACTGACCCTTTAGCAAAGGCTAGCGAGCTTGGCTGCATTACCACACTCTACTTGGAGTTGTCTAATGCCTCCATTTGCAGGCACAACCCTGAGCTGCATCATCAGTGCAATGTACATGTCTGATAACTGAAAAGCGAAGCCAGAAAATTTAGGTGATGAGTTTACAGTGACATAAATCTGACCAACAGGAAATCCTATGTATACTGGCATTGTGAAATATATCTTTTTGGAAATATCCTCTCCTAAGTTTCAGCATATCAAGGGATTTTTCTTTGTTTACTTGAGACTCGAGGTCAGATAGTTCTAATTGTTCTTTCAAATCACTCAGCAGGCTCAGTTTTCTTTCTTTAGTGGTGACCCACTATCTGACCTGTGTGTCCTTACTGCAGGAGCATGTCCCATGCCCTGTGCCTGCCTTTCTCAAAGGGCCCATCAGGATTTTCTGTGTGAGTACAGCTCCCTGCAGTTGTCTGTGGAAACAAATGCAGGCTTAAGGAAGCGGAAACAGAGAGTCAAGGCTGAAAACAAAAGTAAGCAGCAGGGAAAAGTAGGCTTAGATTTGGTGCACCTCCCATCCAGGCCAAAAATATTAGTATTGACAAAAACCTCACTCCTGTGCACATGCTTAACTTTATACACTAAGCCTATTCATTGTGTAAAGTTAAACAAATACTTAAGCATTGTCAGATACCAGTTCTGCCACACCAGTAGTAGACGTGCTCAGTTTCCATAAGTCACAGCAGCAAATACATAATTTAATAATAAAAAAAAGCTTCTGTTCATGACTATTAAAATAAACATATAAATCCTCCAAGTGGTACATTTAGGACTGGGTCCAAATGATTCTTAAGCCAATGGAAAAGTTGTTACTGATTTTAATAAGTATTTATTATATTTGGCTATTCCTTCAGCTGTCACTCTTTCCCACTCTGTCATCTCAGCTGAATTCCAGCCCCATCTCTTGTGTCTTACCACTATGTGAAAGGCATATATGATTTAAATGAGGGGCTTGTTTGCTCCTTTATGTTTGAACTATGCCAAATGTGTCATGATGGTAACTGAATGCTAACACAATGGTAAAAGCTGGCATAACATGATAGTTTGTTATCACTGTATTTATAAAACCACTGAATCATCAGTAAAAGACCTTAAAGATTATCTGTCCACCTATCACCAATATTGCCCACTAACCAGTGTCCTTCATCTCCGTGGTTCTTCAACACCTCAGGTTGGGGTTCTACCACTTCCCTGAGCAGCCTGTGCCAGTGCCTCCCCACTCTTTCTGTGTGTTGTTTTTTTTTTTTTTTTTTTTTTTTTCTTGTTATTCAACCAGAACCTCCCCAGGTGCAGCTTGAGGCCATCCCCTCTTGTCCTGTAGCTGGTACTCAGGAGAAGATTGACTTCCACCTTGCCACAGCCTCCTTTCAGGTATTTTAGGGAGCAGTAAGATCTCCCCTGAGCATTCTTTCCTCCAGAATGAATAATCCCAGTTTCCTAAGCCTCTCCTTAGAAGACCTGTGCTCCAAAGTCCTCGCAGCTTTGTTTCACAGTCAGCAATGAAGGTCTAACGTATTCCAAGAAACATGTTGATTCTTATTTTTGTATACCTAGACAGAGCTGTTTGACTAAAATGCTACTGAATGGTTTTTATACTTTCATGATATAATGCAAAATCAAACAGGATTAAAAAGTTTGGGAAGGAAGACAAGTTAGTCTTTCATTTTTCAGGCAATATTCTGGCCCTTATAAATCTAAATCAAAGTTGACTGAAGAAAACACTTGCGAAGATTTTCTTTACTGCCTTTTCCCTATCCTGTGGTTGAGAAAAAGGCAGCAATTTGATAGATATTCTATGTTCCAGTCACACCAATTCTGAACTTTAAAGAAAGTTTGCTCTTTGATTCAGGAGTTCATTTTTAATTAAAAGCAAGTGCATGTATTTAAATCCCTTTAAAATTAGCCTTTTTTTCCTTGAGTGTTTTTATCCCACCAGATCTAACTAACCATTTCAGGTGCTATCAGTTTTAAAGATGCATCAGTATCTTTGAATAGCCTGTGCTGTGAGCTTTAGTAATAGTCCATATGCTCTAGTGTCAATCTGAAACAGCCTGCATGTCAAGTAGGGGACTTCTCAGTATATTCATCCCAGTAGAAAGCTCAGAGGACTGGTCTTTGCCTTAATTCAGTTTTTTTTTTTTCTCTGAAGCTTTGGTGCCAAAGAGCAACTCAGCATGTCCTCACCTGCAAGGAATGTTGTCAGTCATTTCAGAGCTGAAGCAGTCATGCTTTGCTCTTAAATAACATCTAGGGGCTACAGTATTCCCAGGGATGTAGGAGACTTGTGCTAAGCTCCCACTTATTTCCAAAGTCAGCATGATCTGCGTCTGTGCAACTTTGATGAATCATGCAGATGAGCTTCTCCTGCAGCTGCTTTGTTTGGCTTCAGAGGGCACAGGTGGCCTGGGGCCCAGTTCATGCCCCCTCAGCTCTGCTACATTTAATAACCAGTGGAGAATGCACCCCCAGGAAGCCCTTAGGAAATATGGCTTCTCTCTTTTCCCAGGGAATGTGCTGTTTTATTTCTTCAGACCAATGTTTGAGAAATATAAAAGAACAAATGCATCGATGATGCTTAAATATTTCTACAGAGAAGCAGGGGTTTTTAGTGTCAGAGTTTTGAATATTCGTCTAATGCCCAATTTAGGTATGTCTATCAGTCCTTCTCTGTTGAATCTTTCAGCTCCTGTTAACAAAATGGTGAACTGAAAATGATCATTCTCACCTAGGACTGTAAATGATTTGACCCAAGAACGTCATGAGGAGATAATACATGGAATTCTTCATGTAAATTAGGAAATCAAAGCTGACAAAGGGAAAAAAAAAAAAAGTAAATAAAAACACAGCAAAAAAAACCAACAACAACAAAAAACCAACAACATTAGGGCTTCTACTTCATCCTCATTTTGGCTGTTGGGAGTTGCTATGTGATGTAAGACAGATTTTCCTTTCAGAAATAAATTTGCTTAAATGTCTGTCATAATCCTCAAAACAGTTCTAAAACGTACAGGAGGCACTTTTTTTTTCCCCCATTTTTGGAGCTCTCTAGAAAGAGGTGAGGTTGAGATTTTAATGAGCACTTTCCTCTTAATTCTGAGAGTAGCTGCTGTGTATCATTAATTTTCTGAGAGCGCAGAACGATTTTTGTCATCTGATCACTACTTTTCTCACAGCCAGAATGAAAGAGAGAAATAATGCAAACACGCACATACATATGCGAATGAAGTCTCTCTCTCCAACTGTTCTCTGGGGAGCTCCATCATACCTGGGTTTATGAGACTTGGATCATCTATGGCCAGTGGATTTAGTAATAAACAGAGTGGAAATGTTCTTCATCAGGGTTCAAAGTGAATTTCTACCAGCCCCTGCCAGACGTTGTTTCCCCCTGGCCCCTCAGCATTTTACTGTGATGACTTCCTTTCAGAGGAAAGAATAGAGGAAGAAAGGCAGCTTGCACATCTTTAAAATGTCTTGAAATTCTGCAAGCTCTGCACGGCAAAGGGCATTCAGATGGTTTTTGTAGCACAGTTTTTCAGTATCTTTTGTGCTGTTGGAAGTACAGTCCCTGTGAATCAAAAGAAATGTAGCGAGGTATAAGCCTGAGGGTTGCATAATGTAGCAGGTAACCATATCTAAAACAGAAACCGTAGCTTTATACTGTTTGCTGTGGTCTCCAACCATTGGAAAACTTCCTCTGCTGGGCAGGGTCTGAACACCCAACTTATCATTTACTAAACAAAATGTCATGCAGTCTCGCCATAAATCCCACTGCCCATATTGCACCAATGCATGCAGAAAGAAGGATGGCCAACACTGTTAGCTGAATCTACTTCATCTTCTAATGAACTCAGAGCTACTAAGAGTTCCCTGTGCTTCTGGATGTGAATGTCTTAAATGTCTCAATTTTCAGATCTTAGAAATTAATTGTGGACTTTATCTTTGCGGACTGTGTGGTGAGATTTCACCACTTGAAGATAGCACTTGAAGGAACAAATGCTTTTAAACACTGGTTGGATGCAGAAGACCAGCTTGATTATTTTTATCCAGGGTATAAAAATACCAGACGTGTATTTTTATCTCCCTTTGAAGGGATCTGCGGGCTGAAGGGTAGGTTATAGTACATACAAAGAATCTCAAGAAGCGAAAATTATAGGCACTTCAGAGAATTACCCATATCCCTCTCATAAATTCTCGAGGGGGCTGTCTGAAGATGGAGGTGGTTCAGAGGAGGCCATAAAATGCCTGGGGGACATCATAGGAACACTTTTCCCCCTCCATCAGCCAGGGGGATAGTGGGGAGCATGGCAGAAACAGCAGATATTATGTAATGCCCCTCATCAGACTGCAGATGTGTGAACTAGTTTAAAACTTTTATTAGGGCTTTTATTAGACTGTGATACAGTCCCGGCCTCTTTGCATTTGCCAACTTAGCCAATTGCTCACAAGTTATAACAAATTAAAAATACCTAATGCTCAAGCTATTCTACACTTGGGGGTTAGCGATGGAGTCCCAAATAGATAATATTTTAAGTGGTTAGGCAGCCATGTTCCTCCTCTGCCTTGTGGTCGTCTTTATGAGAGCCATGGCATCACCAGTGACTGCTTCACTGCTTGAGAACAACATAAAGAGTAAGTGAAACATGAGGAGTGATCTTCTCAAATCCTTGTTGATTCTGTAAATGCTTTTCAATGCACTGACAACATAATGAATAGGTATTGTGTTTTGTTTTTTTTTTTTTCTTTAATGTTTCATATTTATAGTAACATACTTGACAGATTTGATATCTAGTTTAATTTCCATCTAAAATGCAATAACTATTTCCAAAACATGTCTGATTTCTTTATCCTGTCTAAATGAAGCAGTCCTTATGCGAGTTGTCAAGTCTCTCTGTCTGGCTTTATTCTCAGTGACTTCAGTGTAAACCAGAGATCTGAGCTGCAGCAATGGGGAAGGAGTATAGGGGGCATATCTCCAAAGCAGCAGGGAATGGTAGTTCACTCTCTCTCCAAAAAGGTCAGGTAGCAAGTTCTAAAATGAGTAATAAGCCCCTATGTAACTGTACGTGCAGACTGCACGTGACTAAACAGTGAAATGCTTTGCTACACAATGCAGTACTTACCAAAATTAAAAAAAAAAATCATTAGACAAATTCCTAAGAAGGAGTGTAATGGAGGACACCAGTGTACAGCCTCAAGCTCAAAAAATCATAATTCCCAGGCTGATAGAAAACAAGTAGATGTACTGCGAAAGCACCGTACTATCTTCTCTATATAGCCATACACTTCTAGCAGAAATAGGAAAGCAGAGTAGATGGATCACTGGGTCAATCCATTATTGTCTTCTATGCTCTAATAACTGAGTTGAGAACAATGAAATCTGTAAGTTCTTGGATGTTTATGACTTCATGCATGATTATTTAAGTGTTGTTGAAAAGAAAAGGAATTCTGAGAAAATCTCCCAGTGTCTCCAGATGTTCTTAAAAAGGGATAATTTCATATAGTTCAGATTGAACAGATGAAGATGTCTGATTTCAACTTGGAAACACTGAAATACCCACAGTAGGACACCTAGGGAGGATCACAGCATTCAGAAAATAGTGGTGACGAGAAGAGAGGGGGTAGTACAACTTGCAGGAACCATCAGCAGGAGATGCACTCTTTCATCTCTGGGCTCTTTCACATGCCTAAGGAGAATTAATTGCTCCAAGTATCCATCCCTTTCCTGCCCTGTCATTGGCCGTAGCAACAGGAAAAGAATGTATCCCCTGAGTCCAGTTTCACATTTATGTTAAGCTTTTTATTGTAAAAGCAACGCAAACTGGCTTTAGTATAAGTGAGAATTAAATGTAGCACATATCCTTACAAAATCACAGGGGACTACAGTGCAATTTTTTTAATATATATTATATATATATAACACATTTGTTAGAGCAAATCACTTTAGAACCCGATTATCTTTTTAAACAAATTTTGTAAATGGGCTGCAATATTTTATATCCACTCAATGCTTAAGTGCTCAAAGCACTTAACAGGCTTAAAAACCTGGAGTGGGAACCAACTTTTATTCAGTGCATGGACAGCACCTGGCACAATAGGAACTGGTCCTGGAGTCAGGTTTCCATGTGTTGCTACAATAGCAATGCCTCTAATAGTAACAGTAGAATGGAAATACTGACAATTCTGAGTCAGAAATGTTAGACAAATATGGAAAACTATGTTTTAATGAATGACACAAGCCTTAATTTTGAAGTGAGCAGTTACAGGGAGCACCAAGAGCCATACTAAGGACAAAGTGTAGACTCTGAGGTGTGATGTTAAATATCCACCCCATTCAAACATGGGCCAGAGCCTATGTGTGATTAAGCCCATTCTGTGAACAATAGAACAGATTTCTAAATGAAGAGAATGTGTCAATTGTGAGGAATTGATAAACAGGTCAAAATACAGGTACAAATACATATTTGCATCATATAACTATGCATTTATGAACACTAAGACTTGAAGGATTTCTGACCCTATCCTTTTTTACAGACAAATATATAAACTATGTATTATATACACATATACTTCAGAATTCATGCTATATAAATATATATAATTTACTTACACTATTTGGACATTAAGGATAGTTCCTCAGCAATATTCTGACCAAATGTTCCAATAAATATTCTGACTATTCTTCCAAATAATTACTTTGAGCTTCTTAATAGAAAAAAAAAAAAACAGAATTTATGGCCTTTTGTAAGCCAGACTAGTGGGCAAGGTATACAGATGAGGTGGCTTATATACAAACTTCACCATTTGCAATAGGACCACATCTGTAATTTAAACTACGCTGAAAGGTTGTATATGGTCTGCTCAATGAGTATTTTCTGCTTCAGTGCCTGGACAGGTAAATCAAAGAATATAGCACACAAGTGCACAGCTTACTGAGGTAAGAGGCCACTGGATGTCATCATTTCTTTTTCTAGGAAGCAGGTCTTCTCCAGAGGTGGAAAATATGGCACTTATGGAAGGTAGTGGATTTGATTTTGAATGTTCTTGGTGGTTTGACGTGATTCTTTTTAAGTTAAAATACATTTCCAAAGTCAGACTTATTCATGAGTCAGTGGAAACATACACATCCCTTTTCTTTGAAAATGCAAGAAAAACTTTGAGTGCCCTAGTTTTGGTACAAATTTGTCAGTCTTCAAATGGTTCAACTAATTAGGTCAGAGTCTTTTAACCCTCCAGGTTGCTCAGACGCTCTCACTGTGCAATCTGGAGCTTCCTTCCTTACAGACTTCAGAGCAGAGAGTTTTAAAGTAATATGGGAGAAGAAAAGAAAGATAAACTTTTCATAAATTTCTCTAAGCATTTAAAATCTTGTTATTAAGACTACGGAGTTTTCCTACCGCCATCATAAATCTTTGCATATAAGCAAGGCGAAAAGTACCAAAATACTATGCATCACAATTACTGCACAGTCATTTCCTCTAGGAAAACAGTGGTAAGTAGTGCTACTGATGGCCACATGGGAAGACAGGAATTAGTTTTGTGTCTTTTCTGGTGTGATGTATTAATAAATCATAAAATCACAGAATTGGAAGGGACCTTTGAAGAGGCCTATATTTTCCTTTTATTTTCAGAACTGAAGCAGTAAGCTAAATTCTGTTACGCTGTATGGCAGCAACATCACTGCTTTTTTACATCCCATTTCCTTTTACCTCCTCTACTGTACTGTTGTATATGCAAATTCTATCTACGTCATAACCAATGAATATCTGGCATTGACAGTGATGAGCTGGAAATGAGTTGGGTCCTGAAGGAGTTTTTTGGTCTGCAGAATTTTCTGGTTTTGAGAGATGATAAGGAAAGAACTCAGCTTAATATCCAGGCGTGCTTCAGTTGAAATAGTCAGCAATTACAAAAAAAAAAAAAAAACAAAACACCAATATGTTTGCAAATGGAGCATATTGTGTAGAGAAGTAACCTTGTGATGTTCTTTACATGAGTGCTTTATAAAGGCGAGATGTTTTTGGACTCTGTCTGTGGCTGATAAATCTTTTCAATATTTAGTTCTAAAAATAAGCACTCTAAAGATCCTCATAGCTTGCCTGCACTGACTACCCATAACAACTTGCTGTATTTCTGTAGTAACGTAGTCTTGTGAATAAAGTTCTAAATGTTTTACATCTGTAGAAAGACAGGAGGTTTTGAAGGTAGAGGAGTTCCTTCGTTTATTCTAATTTTTTAACATAGCATCTAATCCACAAATGAGATCTGAGATTGTTTATCATTGTGCATTATAATTTGACATAAAGGACAATATTCCTGGACTGAAAAATAGGGAGAAAGAAGAGAAAATTTGTCTGCACCAAAACCGGAAAGGTAAAAAGAGAAAATAAACAATAATAACAACAACAACAAAAAAAAATTTGGAAATAAGAAAAACACCACAACAAACACAAACAACTATGAGCATAGAAATGCAGATAATGATTTTAAGAAGAGATGATAGATTTGATTATTTTCATCTCTGTATGTTAACAAGTTGATCACGAGTCTGTGAGGAATTTCTAAAATGAATTACCTGTCATTATATATTAGTTGGTATACCTAGAAATGGCAGAACTGTTTTCTTTGTTGCCAAAGACAGGGGTTAATAGGTGCTTTCATTGTAAAGGGATAAACAGGTTTTCTAATGTATTGTTCTTTCTTGAAATTTTTCACAAGAACTAGTAGAGCTTCCAACCAGCTCCACATGTGACTTGTCAGAATTAAAAAGCACATAATTAACCTTAGCAAGGGATCAATCTGAAATCTGTAGAAATCTCTGGGACCCTTTATATCAATTTGACTGGTCTTTTGATCAGCCCATACATGAAAAAAACATATTTATGAGTCCCAGAAATAGGACTCATTAAAATATATTTCCTTTATTTTATGTGTGTGATTTTAAAATGATTTTATATTTTATAATTCCCTAGAATAACATTTTATTTTAAGTTATCGAAAGACAGGGAAGTTCTAGTAATAGAGGAATATGTAGAAAAAAATTTTTGCCGATATAAATTAAAAATTGTTATATTAGTTTTATTAGAGCCTTGTTTTGGTTTTGTTTTATATTTTTTATTAGAGGTTTAAGTTTCTTTAAAAAAGGAAGACTTTCTTAGGACAGAAATGCAGGATTATAGCAAGACTACCATTAAATGACAATTGTGAACAGTCTAGTTCAACCAGGCTACTGCTGAAATATTCATATGCAGAAGGTAGAAAACAATGACATTCTTCTCACTAGTGATCTATTTAATATCTATGGTAATGTTTTCTTGGCGAAACCAGTACTTCAGACTCTCAGACCACTGTCATTGAGAGTGATTCATACAAGACAGACACAAACACACATGCCTAGTCTTTGAGATGTAATAGTATTCAGTTCATCATTTCATTCAGATTTGTAATCAGCAAAGCAACAATTGCAGGGATTAATTAATTTATTTTCATAATTAATTGATTTTAAACATCATTTATCCACCAAATGAGTATATTATTTTAGATCTCAATGATCCACAGTCCCAATCTATTGGACTTTGGCCCAGGCTTAAAATCAGAAATATTTACAGACAAATACAAAATTTTGGGAAATAGAAACAGTGATTAAAAAAATCAATCTTTAATACAGAAATAATGAATTTCTTAACCTTAGCTGCTGGTCTTCTTCAAATTCAAAGTGAGAATTAATATTTAAGATATTTAGGATATTTGAAAGTAGTCAACTCTTGCAGAGTTCTAGTGTGCCTAAGATAAACTGAAAAAGAAAAAAATCCTTTGAATCTTTAAAATAATGTTAGTTTTCTATGTCAGTTTTCTTTAACATCAACTTTTTTGACTGTTTTATTGAAACTTCAGCAGACAGTAGCTTATTTTTCCACAAACTTAAGCACCTGAGATTTTTGGCTAATGGATATAAGACCAGTAAAATTTCCTATAAAATGTAACTTTATATGAGAACTTACATTATGTTTATAGAATATATTACAGTGTTTGCTTTTCAAAAAGCAGACTTCTTGGTATTTTCAGGAGGAATATCAGCTGCACTGCAGCGTGAAAATAATAATAATCAGCTGATGGATGCAAATAATCAGATGTTTTCTCTGGAGTCACCACATGCTTCCTGGATATCACTATTTCCCGCTCAAAGATCAATAAATAGCAAGCACCAAACTAGTATAATCCTTTCTGTTGCCTGTAATGAGCTATTAGATCTTAGACTGAAGAGAGAAATGTACAGAGGTTGTTTAAATGCTCTTAGAAATGTGTCACTATCCAGTCAGAAATGAATGAACTATCACCAGTTGCTAAGGAACAACTACTTCCAGAGCTGACACAAAATATATGAAATCAAATTTTCATATTCGTTCAAGAGCAAGAAAAAAGCCACATCAAAACATATTGCCAGACTCCCAACCCCAAGAGCTGATTATTTCAAAACTCAAACCATGTTTCGCATTTAGGAAGGGCATACTTTAAGGTTACTTATCTCAACAATAGGTGGTGACCCTTACTGTAGTAATATTGCAGTTCCCCAGGCCTAAATCCTTATATACAGCTGGAGATCATCACCACAAGGGAAAAAACACAAAGAAATTAGCATATTTCACTCTGTATAATTCAGAAGTCAGGATTGCTCACACTGATATCCCTTCTATTCTCTCAAATTATGGCCATAGTTCTGCGAGTTCCATCAGCTCTGCTTCTACCTATGCTTTAACCTTCAATTACTTTGGTAGAAGTTACAAAAGCTTTCTTTTGCTCAGGGAACAATGCTTGCTAATATCTCAGATGCATACCAATGTATTTGAACAGTTATGGCTCAATATGATAATAGAAGATCAGAAAGAGTACTGGGCTGGAAGATATTTAAACACTCCTCACTCCCTCATGAGGAGGATTTTGTATGGATTCTGTCTGCTCATTCA
Organism: Lagopus leucura; assembly: GCF_019238085.1. Classification (NCBI taxonomy): domain Eukaryota; kingdom Metazoa; phylum Chordata; class Aves; order Galliformes; family Phasianidae; genus Lagopus; species Lagopus leucura. The sequence continues at coordinate 84,547,534 of NW_024962252.1, read as the reverse complement.
AAAATAAGAGAATGAGATAAAAGCACTTTATCTCTCAGCTGAAGTCAGATTCTTTTGAATAGGTCTTGAATCAGCTTTGTGTCAAAATTTCTCAGTCATCCCACTGTTCTGCTCTTTTCTTTTAGAATGATTATAAGCTATCCAGATTCAATGTGTGTGTGCGCTTCCAGGAGCAGTGCACTTAGGGATTCACTAAGTATGTGAAACAAATCCTCCATACCCATTTTTAAATAGGGATTGAAACTGAGTAATGGAAATAGCAGAACCCGTGGGATTGATTAAAAGAGTGTTGAGTTTGCCTATATTCAAAGTACATAATTAGAGTCTTATATGACATGTGACTGTAAAACCCAGTTGATCTGACACTCACATACATGGGCTTTCCTTGCAGGAGTTAGCTAATACCAGAAATGTTCCTCACACATCATGGAAAAAACATTAGTACTTTAGGAACCCAAGACATATCATACTGAATATGCATTTACTTTACAATAAATTGCTGTTTATCTGGAATACGTCATACTACCCTGGAAGCCTACCCAAGAGTCTGTGTATGATGCTTGAAAAGGCCACAGTAAATACATTCCTCCATGCGTTATTTGTTTCTCTCTGAAAGCTACGCATCTAGTTGTTGTCACAGTGAAATTGTAGATGCTGGGGGAAGGGAAGACAATTATCCTTTTCCTCCAGTCTGAATGGGAAAGTTGATACAAGAGCAATAACCAAAAGTCAGGTCTTTCCCACATTTGCTGTTACTGGCTACAATTAGTGTAACATTTCTTTAAGAATAGCCATTTATACAGGCCTGCCTTCTGTGGAAAGATTTACTAACAGCTTTGAGTGGAAACTCCACTATAAAACTAACATGCTTATGGAAATAGTACAACAAAAGTATAAAAATAATGCATGAAAAGTGGCTTGCTGATGCACTTACTGTAGAACTCAGACTAAAAATAAAAGGACCTCAAAATATAAAATAAGTTCAAGGGTTTTTTTTTTTTTCTTTCCTTTTTAAAATACAGAATTAGTTCTAATGGATCATGGACTAAAGAGGTATATTGTGATTGGAGCTAACAGTATTTTCACATTTTTTCCTTCAAAGACTCCACTCAATCTCTTTTTTTACAAGACAGAATCTGGCAGTACAATAAAAGGCAGCTTTCAAAAAAAAAAAAAAAAAAAGAGATAAAAAATAAAAGAAAATGATGGAAAGGTCATCAGGATTTAACAATGCTGACTGATTTTCTGTCCTTTTCACTACTCCAGTTGCTGAGTGTTCAAATACTGAAAGAAAATATACCACTGTCTCTAGAGATGCCGTGTCAACAAAAACTCCTTCCGCTGACATAATACAGCATCTGTCTCACGAACCAGAGAGAAATTGGTCATACAGGATTTGGTGACACTGTTTGTGGAGTCATTAGCATGATGGAACTCAACTCTCAGATGTCATCTGTGCACTTCGGAAGATGAAGTACTTCAGCTTGTTGGGAAATCAGTGAGTCCTAGAATCTTATTACAAACTAGACAAGTGGATTTGAAAGAAAAATTGTATTGCTAGAATTTTGATGATGTGTTGGTGGGTTTATTTATTCATTATTTCATTGCTCTTTAAAAAAAAAAAAAAGAATGTGTGGAAGACTTTAAAGAGGTGGTATGCTGCAATGTTTGCTAATCTTGAAAAGTCCAAGTTATTTTTTTTCCTACACCTTGCTCTAAGTGTATTGCACTTAGCATTTGTTTCCAGATAACGGGCTCATAAAAGAGCTTTTCCGGACATCAAAGCAACAGAATGAATTCCCTGTATAATATCCAGATTGCCTAAATTCTTCTGGGTGCTTTGTATCTGTGGTCTAATTGGCTGTGAGTAGCTACCAGCTACTTCAGTTGTACTGAAGGTCTCAGAGAATTTCTTCAAAATCCTTTACCATGTCTAGATCTCCCCATTTTTTCTCCCTACTTGAACAGAAATAAGCCATTTCCATATGTCACAACTTTGTTTTCTTTGCTTGATGCAGATCTGCAATAACATTTTAGTTCAGTTCAGGAGTGTGCCTTTTCTTCACTGGCAACACTCTAGTTCACACCACTAGTCAGTTTTGGAGGGTGTAGACTTGGATTCCTTTAAGATAAAAGGAAACTAAAGGAGTTCTTTAGTCGCTCTAACTGGCCTTTGGTATTTATTAAGGGGTATTTACTCCATGGGAACAAACTGGATCAAACCTGAAGTAAAAATGTTTGAAGTGCCTCCTGGAATTTACATAGTGTTGATGCAAGTTCCTTCCCATCAATTGGTTCCTCTGCAAGTTTAATACAACTTTGTTCCATGTAGTAATGCAAACATAGCCAGGGACATTGAGCAGTCACCAATAGAAGTCCTCTTCTGGGGTGTATCAGAAAATATTCTTCTGTTTCTGATTGCCACTGAGATAAGAGTAAGATAATGGTTTGAAATCTAAAAATATGAAGGGTTGTTCAAAGGTGTCTCTCAAAAGTCTTCCTACAATCTTGTCCTTGATAAGCAGTGTTAAGTATAACTGATAAATTGTGAGTCTAATTCTTCATGCATATTACTGTACATGACTACTACAAGAATTAATTCTATGATGTCTATAAAATGCATGTAAGATACACTTTCAAAAATGCTATGAAAGAAGTATAATGGGCCTAAACAATAATAAGAAGCAGGTTTCTATCACTTTACTAATAACTGATAACTTTACTGATAACTGTCGTCAAAGCTGTGCACAAGTTAAGTAAATACTTCAGAACTACAGGCATGGTCTTGCCAACCATCTTCAGAGTATAATTTTTTTTCTCTGGTGCTAATGATAATCTGTGTGGGAAAAAAGGTACACACTAAAAATAGCATTGGTGTAACACGTTCCTAAAAGATACTTTGATTAAAAAAAAAAACCCACCAATGCCTTGAACAGAAAGGTTTTATATTGGTAAATTGTTGATTTGCCATACTTCATGGCTCAGGCCAAGAAATGAATGAAGATTCACCGTGTGACTATGGTGAATATCAATATGATGGCTTCTTGTTTAGAAAGGGCTTGAGCTGCATAATGCAATGGAAAGCACAGCAATGACAGCAGAATAGCAAGGTCCTATACTGCAGAAAGTGAGGACATGTTCAAATGCAACAGCAATGGGCACAGAAACAAAAGAATCTGTTTACATTTTGAAGGCCTCAGGTACACAGGAATCTCCAGCAAGATACCCTCACCTCCACTGCCAACTCTTAAATGAGGTCTGGGAAGGGGAGGATCCTGGCTATACCCCTTCTGATCGCTCAGGTAACTGTGTGAGAAATGTGGTTTTATAAGAAATGCGATCACAAAAATCCTGTATGTTTAAGCACTCCACAGGACAGAAGGATGTTCATCAATGGCATCTCCCAGAGATCTTAAGCATAAGCATACTGAAAAAGTAGACAAACACCAAGGTGACAAGGCTTGTTTATACTGCTAAGGAAATAGAAGCAAGGACTGACTGCAGTATCTAGCAGAGGAACTCACGATAACCAGTGACCAGAAGATGAATTTACAGAAGTATAAAAGACTAAAAAAACCCTAAGACTCAAAAAAAAGGAAGCAAAACACAACAAATGCCAAATTGAAGGCCAGGGATAATTAGGAAGGAAAAGAAAAGGCAGCATAAGCTGTCATTACGGCACTGCATAAAACTATGCTTTATCTCCCTCATAACTATTATGTGTGGTTATTGTCTCCTCATCATGAAAAGGATGTAGTGAAGCTGGAAAAACTCAGGAAGACCCTGAGCCGCAAATTTCTTGGAGAGTATCCTGAGGCAGTATGAATTGTATGCCTGCCTGTTCTCTTGCATTTTCTTGTACATCCCCTTATCCATCACTCTTGGAGACAGTGCACTGAGCTGGCAGGGTCTGTGGGCTGGTCTGGCACATCATTTCTTATGCTCTTGACAGAATTTTAAAAAACAAAGGTAATTCGCTTTAGTCAGTGGGCTTGTCTGGTAATGAAAAGGGAAGTGCCCTACTGTGTACAGAGCAAAGAGTATTTTCACTGCTACTGTCATTTTGGCTTACGAGAAGTATAATATCTTTAGAAGAAACAGGAGAGGCCTGAGTGCTCTTAGGAAAAATAAAACTGATACTTAGAAAGTATCATAATGTGATTCCTTTTTCTCACCAGCAGCAAATAAACATTGTCAGGATTCAACTACATTTAAGTGCTCTCTGTCCATACCCTGAGATAACGGAACCATCTCTGTGGAGATGTTTGTTGACTGTAGAATGAGAAATGGCAGTGTTGGCTGTGTATCCCATGAGTAGGAGGGAAGAGTGACAGATAAAACAAATGTAAGTTTCCCACTCGAATAATACTTAATATATTGCATGCCAATTAAAAAGGACCTGAGTACTTCAGTGGGACTTCCCAACACAGTGCTGGGTGCTTGCTAATGTGACTAGCATAGGACACTGCAAGGAGAACCTGGTTTACAGTAATGGAGTGGAGACCCAGCCTATCCTTGGGAAGGAATCTTATCTCTTGCCCTCCCAGGATTACATGAAATTTGGAATCAGAATGACATTCTGAGCCATTTATCTGATCCTTCCTCTTACTGTTCCTCCTACTGCTCCTTCACAGAAGGGATTATGGTCATTCCACTAAATTTTCATGGGATATGAACAGCTCAGGGCACATAATGTGCTGTGCAACAGTTTCTCCAAGTGTGTGTCATCCCACAAATTCAAACATCAGAAAGAGTAGACTCTCATTTGCACGTTCATGAGGTCAACACACACTCATAGGCTAAAATGACCTTAAAAATGCAATAACAGGTTGCTTTCATGTGGTTATGGCAATGACATAGTTCATTTAATCACTCCCCACTGATATTGGATATGGTGATGTTAGGGTTCCCACGATTTCTTGCAGAATGAGAAAGAAATATGAAGATGCCTGCTTGTTCATTTATTAGCATTATCATTCGTTGATTCTTTCTACTGCAGCTAATGCCGAAGAAACTACAACAACTATCCTTATTTGTAACCCATTCTCCATGTACAAAATAAAACAGAACTCTACAGATTCTTCCACTCATCTCTTAATACCAGGCAGTACTACTTCCTTTCACACAGAAGCAATGGAGTATTGTGCATGGGAAAGAAAACTCCACTAAGGCAAGTAACTTTTATTTGCCCTTACATGTTTTTTTTGTTTTGACTTTTGCTGGAATGACAGAACATACAGAAAGCCACACAACGAAATTAAATTTAATAAAATTCAGGATAGTAGTTCACTTCAAAACCTTCTTCCAAATCTTTTGTGTAGGTTTAAGAAACATTTATGGGCAATACCGTGTTGAAATTCTTATAGAAAAATGCCTGTTTTCAACCTCAGAAAATGGATCTGGCTTATAATTTGAAGCACAAGAATTTATCAGAAAATGAGATTTAATTACTGTAAAGAAGAGATACATTTCCCTTGATGGGATGCGAAATTCTGGCTTCTGGACCACAAAGAATCCTTGGAAAAGGACTTGTCTCCAAGGCATCCTAGATATAATGCTGCACAGAAGGGAATGATACAGCTATGAACCTCACTAAGGGGAACTCCAGATGGAGGGCATTGTGTTAGTGGAAGATTTTTAAACTGAGACATTCCTCCACTAGCTGCAGAAACTGAAATGAAATTTGTTGTGCATCCCTTAATTGAGAGGTCTCACTTCTCCTGTTAGGGGGTAGTACAACTACTTTGCTCTCCTTCTCTTTTTCCATGGCAAATGAACTCAGCAGAAGTAGACTTCTTGCATGATTTCTTTTCATCAATCATCGCATCTATCCATCAGGTACAGGAACATCTGGGCAAGCTAGTTAATGTGTAGCTGACTTCAGTTAATGTTTATAATTAAGCCATGAGATTCAACAAGCAGCGCATTTCTGAGGGATTATCACACACTTCAGGTGCAGTATGAGGCACAAGCCAAAAGCCCTGTGACTTCAGCTATTCAAAGAGTGCAATAATCCCTCAGAAATCTATTAACCATGAGTGCCTTATAGCTATTCTGGTATGGAAACTCCAAGGTAAAAAGGTCATACCTGTAACTTTAGTTAGAAATATTGGCACATACATGACATCACTGCCAGCCAATCAAAAATGTCCATTGCTGTCCAGTGTTTACAAGTCATTTTATAAATCCAAAACTTGTAAAGCAACGTGCAGGTCACTTACATATTGAAAACTTGTTCAAAAAAAAATTAGTAATATCATTGCATGCAGAATGTGTCTAGAGTGGCCCTTTCCTCATGTTTTTCTCTAGCTTCAAAACATGAAAAGATTGTTTTAATTTCTTACATACATAATATTAAGCACATTAATTATTTAAAAATATATTTTTTCAGTAGCATTTGTGGGCTTCAATGAATTCATGTGTACTGTCTTTTACGACTGTACTGCTTCTGTTCCAGCGTATAAACTATACATCCTCAATAATTGGCTTTTGAAAGAACATCAAAATTGGACAAAGTTGGTGTATTCTAAATTACAGTTCAGCCCAGATGGAGAAATAGAAAGGAGAAAATTACCTCCCATCTAGAAATATCGGTTCAGGAGCTGGCTTGCTGTCTTTGGCCAAAAGCATGTCAGGGATGTTTCTCTTGTGTTAAGAAATAGTCTAACAACTCATCAGTACAGCAAACTGGTCTAATAAAATCCAGCAGCCAGAAACTTTTCCTTTTGCTGTTGCTTAGATTGCTAGCTATAGGCATAATCACAAAAGTTAAATCAGAGAAAAGAAACTATCATTAAAAAAAAAAAAAGGACTGAAACTGAATTTTTAATATGGTGATTTATTCAGCATGCAACAAAATTATTAGCAGAATTTCTTCCAAATTTGGAAAACTTTCATCCTTACTTTAAAGTGGCAATTTGCAAGACATTTCTGTTACTGCACCAACTGGTGACTCGTGCTGTGATAATGTGCTCTATTTGGTAAGATGAAGGACCACTCAAATGTGACTTTTTAATTGCATGAGTATGACTGAACAACATTAACCATTCAGTGCATGATAGTTTGTGAAAATAAGTGGGCCTTTCTTTATGACTTGCAGAGTTAACAAATAGGCTCTGTCAGGCCAGTGAGAAAAAGTGGGTGGCAGATCTAAGCCTTTCGTAAGAACATACTGATATTTGAATCTGCAGTTTCCATGTTCTAACTGATGTCAGCCATTGGGTGAAAGCCTAGATATCAGGTAGCCAAGACAAGCATCTAGCTGCCACTTGAAAGCTATCTCTTTCAGAGAAGAACTGAACTAGCATTCTTTCTATGGCTGCGTCTGCCAGGCAGCAGACAGATGCCCGCTGTGCTAGCTAAACCTCTCATATTCTAGAGTGCAGTATGCGTTGCATGAAACCGAGCTATAGATTACAAAGGACCACAGCAAAGGATAGACTCATGGATTTCTTCCCTAATTCTTAAGCCAAGGGCATTAATGGAAATGCTGCTTAAGTCAAAAGATAGAGTCACAAAAGCCACACTGTTTTTGTAAGCAGTGATGACTTTATGTAAAGCACTAGTCATAGAAAATAACTTCGGATCAAAGCGATCACAAGTTGAGTCAGTTTAAATTAAATGGGAAGTGAGACAAACAAACTCAGAAACTATTTATTTATTTATTTATTTATTTATTTATTTCAGGGATAGAAACTTCAAGACATCAATATACCCATTTCTTGAAGTCAAGTAACTTCAGAATTCCCAAATATCAGCACACAGGAGGCTCAGCACACTGCAACTCAAAACCTCTCGAGCTTGCAACCTCAGGAAATGGAAACTTGCAGAGTAGAGGTCTGGAGGTGGGCTAGAGCACTGCCAGATGGCTAACAGAAACAAGGGGAGAGAAAAGAATCGTGCTGAGGTAGAGGAAAAACAACTCACGAAGCATAATGCATTCAGATCAGAAGAAATGACTAATCTCCTCTCCAGAGCACAGCAAGAACTGCCATGTGAAACATCAGCTCCAGTAGCAAGTGATTTTACCATCCCAGCATACTGCATGACAAGTTGCCTTGTGATAGGATTGGAAAAATTGGGACTGAAGGACATAGAATAATGACTTGTGCGCTGAAAAGATCCAAAGTCAACTGCTTTGAGAGTATGCTTTAGAACAACTTGTGGAGGAAAAAAAAATTAAGGATGTAAGGAAAAGTGCTTAATAAATTAAAAAATAATGAAGGAAGATCAAAATACCAGTATTTGATGAGATAATGCTATCAAATGCAGGAAAAGTGAACGTTCTAGTAGAAATCTCTGAAATGTCTTTTATTGTGCGACAAAAGAAATATTTAAAACATGGAAAGAGAGGATTAGTGCTGGAGCTGCCAGCTGAGTTCAGACAGGTTGGGTGCTAAGGAAATCTTTCATTTCAGTTCAGGACAAATGGGAATTTATTGGTATTTATCTTTTACTGCAGCACAGCCCACAGGATGCTTTTCAATGCAAAGATAACTGTAAGAATACCAAAATCTATATCAGCATTGGGCATGAAGAAAAGGGATGTTTCCTATTCTATGTCTCTAACAAATGATTACTTAGTTTTATCCATAGAATTTCACCTACTGAGAGGAATAGAAGATTTTACATGGCCACAGTACAACACAAGGAGAGCAAAATAGTTACAGAAGTCTTGATGATTTTTAACTACCATTAAAAATTGAATTATGAGTTTCGTGAAACATTTTGCTGGCTTCCTTGGACAGAATGTAAAATTCTGATTGCTCTCTCACCCATTCCCAAATGTTTTTTGTTTACCTGGATACTCTCATTATACACTGTTTGTGGCATGCCACTCTGTCATACTTCGTTGACTAATTGCTGATAATTGAAGTAGTAATATTTAACATTTCTTCTATTTTACCAAACGTGAATGTAATTTTCTAGACCTATGTCCTCAAATTTACTTATACTCCACTTTCAAAACTTTGTTGTTCTGATGCTGTTGTATTCAGTTATCACCCATATTTATAACTTTAAACAAAACATCCATTCCAGTTTCTGACTTTGGTCTAGCATTAAGATCTAATTGTTCTTTCAGTAAAAGTGAATGCCTTTTGTTTAAAAATGTAGCAACAAATCACTGCAAATTCAGGAAATAGCGGCACTGTACTTAAGATTTAAAGGGATGTTAACTGCTTGCTCCGTCCAAAAGCCTTGAACCAGGAATCTGTTTTTTAATACTTCTCCAGGTTCTAAATATATCATAGCAAACAAAAATTACTACTGTGCCATCAATGTGGCTATTAAAGCCTTGGAATTTCTTTTATTGTACTAACTCCAGAAACATTTTAGAGTGCTGTCCCTAGAATGGTCATTCAGTTAACCTAAGGGATAATTAGCAAGCCTAAGTTATCTCGGATGTTGTGATAATATGCTGATATAAGAGATTTATACTCCTTGGATGAAGACCATAGTTGCTTGCAATCCAGGCCAACCAATGAGATAAAAATCAGTGTTTGCCAGATGGAAAAAAAAAGAAAGAGCAGAATTACCAGAAAGGAAAATGTTTTCTGGTTACCAGTTCTTCTGGGCATATCAAACAGTGGTGATTATGAAAGTCAGTGGACCTTTCAGGTTGACACAGACTATTTGTGGGTCCAGCTGAGGATGAGGTAAATATTAATTTCGTAGGGTGAAATCCTGGTCACACTTATGAAACTCCCACTGATTTCAGCGTGGCCAGGATTTCACTCTGTGGGGATATAAATTGCCCCAGTGGTTATCTGCACCTGTGACTCTGTAGGTTCAATAACCAAAATGAGACCAGTCACTAAAGGGACCCTTAAAAATTAGACTTTTTAAAAGGAGGATCTCTATAAAAAAGCATTTGACAATGTCCATAAAAATTGAATTACCATTCAGTGTAAAACATAAGCCAGAAAAAAAGTGACATAAAACTTTGCTTCATATGGAAAAACAAGTGTCAGCACCTCCTGCTGTATTGTTAATATACAAAAATAACATAAATCCTGTAAGGTCTATGAGAGCTTACTGTGGATGACTAATATTGAAGGCACCCTCATAAAATGCATAATGCAGTTAGCAATCTTCAGCAGATCTTGGGGGATTTCTTTCTCTCTCTCTTTTAAAAATGTAAACATGTACGTATGGTTGTTATGGTTTTTTTTTTCACTTTCTCTCCTTTCTCAACATCTGTTTCAGGTCACCCTTGAATCCCACCTTCTCTCCAGGAATGCAACGCAATACTGTGTTCAGCAGAGCCCCCCAATACGCTCTTATACATGCATTCTCCAAATGACAAATAATCTCTGTACATCTTCTGGGAACAATAAAAATCCTTGGATGTGCTCCCAGAGCCCTCAGGAAGTTCAAAAATCTTCAGAGGGGGGCCCCAGACTGAGGTTTTATCTCTAGAATTTTACATAACAAACTTGGTGAGCATTGTATAACAGATAATACATATTCAATTGAAAAAAAAAAAAAAACCCAACAAAAAAAACAACAAAAAGGAAAAAAGAACACGACACACACACACAAAAACAAAAAACCAATAACAAAAAAAAGAAAAACCAAGTCATTAAGAGTAGCACTAGGGAAGGTCAGCTGAGTCAGAGGCATAGTGTGCTGCAGTCACTTCCCTGTGAGAGCTGGGATTCTTTTCTTTTATCACCTTTATGCTGTGCTCTCTGGAGCTTTGGAACTGCAGCTGCTTCTGGTTGATAGACTGTTGAGCAGGAGCGAGATGACAAAGTTCAGATAACACTAACAAAGCTGCATGACTTTCCTGCACTCTTCTTCACACTGAAGATTCTTTTCCTTCTTGTGTAGTCTATATCATGTAATGCTCATGGCACAGCCTCCGTGGTTTTCTCTGACGTTTTTGAACTTGCATAGATAACTCTTTCCAACTATTCATCCATTATTAACTGTAGCCTGAGACTGGCCAGCTGAGTCCCATGGCATCTGTATGTCACTAAGCTACTAATACTTATATAAAAAAGAGGATCTTTTAAAGATCTGTATAGATGGTCCTAATGCAAATGTTCGAGTGTAGATAAAAATACGTGTGTATGAGGAGACATTTAGAAGAGTGTTTCTGCATGAGAAAACCAATCCACTTTTGCGAACTAGTATGCAAATGATAAAAAAATAATGTATTGTTAAAGAAGTCACAAATCGTAAATTAGCACAGTGGATTCTTCATGCATGGAAAAAGAAATCAGTTTATTTGCCGATGGCTTTTTTTCAGTTTGATGGATCCATGGATTGCAGTGATCATCTCATAAGGGAAGGACAACAGAAAGTGATCATTCACCATCTGGATGTTGGAGAAATAATGAGTAAGTGACATACCTCATTCACAAGAATATTTATGTATATTTAGGTTTTGTTAAATATTTTTCCTATATTTTACAAGTTGAAATGTAAGGGTAGTGAAGGGCCAAGACTTAAATTCAGTGAACTCTGAGAATAATAGCATCTCCCATGAGTCCAGCCATGCCAAAGTCATCTTTGGCAATAATTACTTCTGAAGAGACAGTACTAATTTCTTGGACATTCTTCTTCAGTAGTCGTGGTCATATTGCGATTCTTCTTAAAGTGAAGAGAATCACAGTGCTGATAACATTTGGGATGACTCTCCCTTAAGAATAGATTTTTTTTCTTGTTTGTTTTTCTTTTGCTCCCAATTATGCCAGTTTTTAATGACAAATGATTTTTAGTGTTGAAAGATTAAGCGAACTTTGATACCAGCACTGGCTAAATGCAGCCTTAGCCATATTCAGAAGAGGCTAATTTACCCTGCCAACAAGCAAAAGGAAGGATTGCTGAGGAATTCCATAAGAGTGGAATTCATCCCTGTATAGAAGGCCAGCATGAGGCCCAGGAGCTATTTCAGTGGGACTTTAAGCCATAGCAATTTAAATGGGATTTAGGCTGTATGTAAACCTGTGCTGGCTTCCTGCATAGAAGAGACTTTCAACCAGAGATATTATGAGGAAGACACAGAGGGATTACAAGTACTGTAGATACATTTCCATGCCTGAAGCTCAGGATATGAATGTGCATGAAACCTGCAACAAGGTAAAGGAGGGTGCAGCCCCCCTGTGTGTTAGCTATGCAGTCATAGTAAATGAGGTAGATTTCCTTTAAGGGAGAGAAATTTTGTGAAATGCTAGTATATTTTAAACCACACATTGCATTCTATGTGCACCTCATCCCTTACTGCCAAATGAAAACAGACTCTGTTTCCCACCCAAACCAGCCTTTTGAGATGTAGGGTCAGTTATTCTAGACTTAAGAGCACATTAAATGAATCCATGGCTGCCAAGCCATAGTTACTCTGTGTGAGGCTTAAGCAGGGTGAACATGTGGTTGTCTGTACTCAGTCATGCAAATATGCCTTTACATAGATAAGCACAGGCTCTGCAAACTTCATCATACAAAGTCAGGAAAGCTCTTTATGGTCAAATGGCAAATACTGAGAACTGCAGCTATACTGAAGCTACCTTCCTCTGGACAAGTTGATCCCCTGAAGTTAGCTTTGCTATCAAATACAGACAGACTCCTGAAATCCTGCTTTACTTACATTACTTACATGCCCTCCCTCATCACCGCTCCCCTCTATTAACAAAAAAAATTAACATACTCCTTAATGACCCACTTTAAAGAATTTTTCCAGCTGAAAATGTACCTTGCTAGGTTAATTTTAATACAGATTTTATACCCAGTGCACTGATGTTATCTGCTTTCAAAAAAAAAAAAAAAAAAAAAAAAAAGGAATGTCTACAAGTCAATAACAAGAATGAAATGGCCAGCATTCATTTTGTTTATAACAACATATGCATGCCCATGAAATTATATCATGAAGTTCTATCTTTCTATCTATGGGATTTAGCTGTCTCTGTTCCCTTACTACTTAAAGCCAGGTTTCCTAAAACTTGAAGGCTAGGTATATCAGACCATCACAGAACATGGCTAATGGAAGAAGGGATGATGGTGTTTGCTGTGGCTGTTTTCTACTTTTCAGACTGGAAGTAGCAGTCCTTCAGAGCAGCCCTGCGGAGAAGGACCTGGGGGTCTTGATAGATGAAAAACTTAGCATGAGATAGCAGTGTGCCCTTGAGGTTTGGAAGGCAAATGGTATCCTGGGCTCCATCAAAAGAGGGGTGGCCAGCAGAGACAGGGAGGTGATTCTCCCCCTCTACTCTGCTCTTGTGAGGCCCCATCTGCAGTACAGTGTCCAGGTCTGGAGTCCCCAGTACAAAAAAGACAGGGAGCTGTTGGAGAGGGTCCAGAGGACAGCCACGAAGATGATCAGGGGACTGGAGCACCTCCTCTAAAAAGAAAGGCTGAGGGAGCTGGGCTTGTTCAGCCTGGAGAAAAGGCGGCTGCAGGGTGACCTCATTGCAGCCTTTCAATACCTAAAAGGAGCCTATGAACAGGAGGGGAATCAACTCTTTGAAAGGGTAGATAACTTCAGGACAAGGAAAATGGTTTTAAGTTGAGGGAGGGGAGATTTAGTTTGGATGTCAGGGGGAAGTTCTTTACAGAGAGAGTAGTGAGGTGCTGGCACAGGCTGCCCAGAGAGGTTGTGGATGCCCCGTCCCTGGAGGTGTTCAAGGCCAGATTGGATGGGGCCCTGGGCAGCCTGATCTAGTATTGAATGTGGAGGTTGGTGGCCCTGCATGTGGCAGGGGGGTTGGAGATTCATGATCCTTGAGGTCCCTTCCAACCCTGGCCATTCTGTGATTCTGGGATTCTGGGATTCTGTGCTTGGTGATCAGGTTCTTCCATTGCTGATCTAGGGTAGGATTGGACTTAATGAGCTAACCACTGGAAAAAGGGAGAATACCAGTGAGGCTGCCAGCTACTCCTTCTGGTGGTAGCTTACACGAAACTATGTATGCTTGGAGCATATCAGATATTTGGGAAATTTTCTCAGAAAAACACATCCACTGAAACTGGCAGACCTACATTTTGGATGATAGTCCATAATTTTGAGTCTAAATCCACTTTGTGAGTTTAGTGTTCAGGATCTGTGTAAGAAGATGACAGTTATTAGTTATCAGTATGCGTGCTCAGAGTTAAAAATAGAAATTTGCCAAAGACTCACAGCAAAATATATTTGCTTGGAAAATACTTTTGCATAAGATTTAGTAGTTCTAAATAGAATCTGTATTGGTCTTTACCCTTTGTAACTCTGGAAATTTTGTCATAAGTAAAGGTTGAGGAGAAGATTCTGGAAGATTTAGAAACCTAAAGGTTTCACTAGGTGCCTAGGAGAACATTTATTGACAGACTAGGCAGATTACTCCTTGTTTTTCATTCATTTTAGTTGGAGTTAGGAATGGACATAATTCTGGTTAGACGAAGAGTAGCAAAGATTTTAATAATGATCAGACAGCTAACTAAACCATAGAAAATCATTATATTTTAGTACAAAAATTACTTTGCAGTAAATTTATGTGAAAATGCTAATGATTTATTTCTGTGTAAACTATTTTAAAGTAATTTTATTTTTTTTTTGTAAAACACATTGAGTGACTTCTGCGGTATTTTTGCAAACTAGAAAACAGACCTCACCAGTCTCATTGCTTAAACATATTTAACATAGTTACTGAAGCAGAAACTTATCATGTGTGAATGTGAAGCAGAGTCAGTTGCGTTTGACTGGTGCATACCTTAGGCTACAGAGATAAACTGTACTGAGTCATGTATGGTATGTTTTTCTAAGCATTATAGCCATGCTCAAAAGATCAAATTTCTGTCTCAGTTTCAAAGCTTCATTTTTTGAATAGGAGGTATATTTTTAATTTTATAACAAATTAAATTCGGTTCAAATGTGCACAAGAGATACAAATTGTGTAACTTAATTCTTTTTTTTTTTTTTTTTTTTTTTTTTTATTTTAGATTTATTTATGAAAAGGACAACTTAGTTCCCAGCGCCAGGCAACAAGGCAAGAATGATGTTCTCTTGCTTTAGGCGCTGGTCTATAACCGAAGAAATCTACATTAAATTATTTGCTTCTCTATGGACATCTTGTGTCACCATTTAACCTCACAGTGCCTCAGTTCCCCTTTTACAAAACAGACGTAATATTTCCATGCTTTAATATACCCCAGGAGGATTCATTAAATGGCTTCTTCTTTGAAATGCTCAAGATTTTAAGTACTCTAAATGAATCAGCCTTATTTATAGCTGTACCATAAAGCTGCATTATATATCACTGTATCAGAGGAAGGCAGAGTTCAGCCAAGTCAGATGAGGATGGGATTTTTGTGTGGAAGGAAAGTTAGGCAGTGGTGGCCACAAAGGTAGTTAGTAAGAAAACAAGGGAAGAGAGGAATTTGAACTTCTACCTTTCTTGTGTTTTACTTTTTGTGCATTGAAAAGCTCCCCAAACTGCTATATGGGTGCATTTTAGCCTGGAATCAATACATCACTGGCAACTGTAGCAGATCTTGACTCTTGGTTACAAGAACCTATCACAGAAAGACTGGTCGTGTTGAAGGAAATTTGTAGCTAATGCCCATGAAGAACCTTATTAAGATCAAGAAACAAAACACCTAAACCAAGCTGCTGACATCAGCTGAATTTGTGCAGCATCAGCATGCAGAGATAAAAAGTGAAAACGCATAGCCCAGTAATGAATATGACTTCATTATGGACACACTGTATCCTCCAAAGAGGCTTTGAAAGCAATTTAAGATTCCTGACTGTAATCCTGCTTTCTAAAAATTTGTTTGTGAACAAGAAAGAACTTAGCAGCCCCACTTCTGGGGAGCACCTAGGCATTGCCCTCGGCTCTACGAGGCCAGCAGCGTGAGCCTGCTGGCACAGTGGGGCTGTCTATGGGGTGTGCTGGTGTCATTCTCGAGGACTGCATAAAGCCTTCTCGTCTGTCATTTCCTCTACACTTTGCTAGCACAGCATGAAGCGTGCTATTAGAAACAGAGTTTATTGCAGCCTTGCAAACATTTATTGGGCAGCTTCTAACGTGGTGTCAAGTTATGGTAATATCATGTTCCCGAGAACGTCTTGGAGAATGTTAGTGTTTCGAAGAAGGCCCCGCTGAGAATTCTCCTTTTAGAAAAGTGAAAGGCAACACTGTTTAAGGAGATGAAGGCAAAGATATAAAGCCTCTCTTCTGGGCTGACCCAGCATAATATTCCATTAGCTCAAATGGCAGAGCAATTGCCTTCAAAAGCCCAAGGATGAAGCTTTAGATCCCCCTGCAGATTTATTCTGAGCATATCATATCGTAACTGCTATGTAATTTATATTCTTTAATTAGACGGCTCTTTGATGGGCTGTAGCTCAGCATATTTTGGTAACTGGATGTTTTACTGGAAAGAATATTAAAATCTTTTTATATTCAATGGGATCAAATTTTGTGGCAAAAAGAGACACAGAAATATTATTTTGCTAAAGAATAATGCCTATTGGTGAGAAATGATGCGATTAAAGCACATAGCTTCTCTTACAGAGCAAGAGAGGGAAATAAGGCATTAAAAGGTCTGTTAATCTACTAGAGAAAGCTTGGAATTTAGAGCTAGGTAAATTTAAATTAGAGACCAGATAGACATGTTAACTGCAAAGCTGATTAACCTATAGAACAAAGAACCAAGGAAAGCTCTCCTGTGGCTGAATGCAAACTCCTGGCTCGAAAGAGACCCAGCTAGGTGAAATTATAGGATGCGTGATATGCAAGTGACCTAAGTGACCTGAGTGACCTAAGCGCTACTTCTGCCCTTAACTTCTCTGAGTACATTTCACAGTATACAGACACTGTATAGCTTATTTCTTTGAAATTATAGAATGACAAATGAATATTTTTTAAGCTCACTGCCATAGCAGCATTACTGCAATAAGAGAGGGGCATAGAAGAGGTTTATTGTAGGGGTTATCTTCTTTCCTTCTGTCATATCACCACTGCTGGGGTTGCAAAAGTGACATAGCTGGAGCCAACAAAAAAAGGAACCTCTGCTGACATTTTTTGAGGAACCTCTGATGATGGAACTGAATCTTTCTCCAGCTAGAATAGCTCCAAGCTCTTGAACTAGCAGTCTTTTTATATATTCTTTTAGAAATGTTGAACAGCATGGAAAGATAGATTCTTCTTTGTCTCCTCCACCTTTATACCTGTCATTGCAAACTCTTTCTGATTCTTTTTAAAATGTGATGTTTTCATCATACACATAACATGCAACACATCTAGTAGCTTCCTGTTAAGGTTAGGAACAGATCTGAAAGCTGGAGAGCTCAGCAGGGCTGAGTTAGTATGCGACACAAAGAGGTACATGAAAGTATGTAGAAAACTGTCATTGTAAGCCAATTACCATTTGAGAAGCTTACAGTTTGTTATCCATTCTTGTTGTTTTGCCATGTTTTAAACTCCAGATTTCAATGCCTGCCACAGCCTAAACTAACCAAGCAAACTGAAGACTATTTGGATGACTTTTATGGCAGTGATACCATTATATGAAAGACCACTTCTTCAGATTTTCCAAACAGCATTGGAAATAATGAAAAGAAGTTAAGCTTAAACATACAAAGCAAACCCAATTTTATTTTCATTTCCATTTCAGAGCGATTAACTTATTCTTCATTTTTTCCACATATAATGGAGGTTAAGTTTGAAACGGTTCAGAAAAAACTTGGACAGAAGGCACAATGACCTCTGCATCCTAAACTATGTCACTGAATTCTATTTGATAAGCTTATCAATTCTGAACAGCAAAGTTAAGAACAATAAAGGATTGTTGAAAAGTATTTCAAGCAGTTCTCATATTGCTGTCCTCAGATTAAAAACATGCATTTTTCAAGGGTGGAGAAGTAACAAACCTTTGCTGTTGTATTTATAGGATCCATGTAAGCAGGGCAAAAGCACACCGCCTGCACTAAGCATGTAACTTTGTATGCAGCCCATGGGCAGCTCCATTCTCGAGATGCATTCTTGCTCTGTGCTGGAGGTAATGGTCTTCCTCTTATTCCACAGGAACTTTTTAGACTAATACAAAGATACAGCATGCCTCTAAATTACAACTTCTAACTCCAGAGGCTATGAGGCTGGCATAAGGAAGAGATTGAAGTAGTAACTGATACATTCATAGATACTGAGGAGCAAGATCTTTGCTAGTCACTAAAGTGTTAAAGAAGTTGTACAGAAAGAAAAATGTTCAGAGGTGGCTTAGAAATGTACATAGCATAACAAAAACAGCTAAGAAATAGTCTCAATAACATGCCAGAAATAACTAATTGGATAAAACATGTAGCAAGCTTTCCCTGACTGAAAATTATAGCCATTAAGAGATGACACAGTGCAGAGGTAGATGTCTAACAGGAGGCAATTGGGTGAATTATTTGGCTCATGACTCCTGTGCCAGCCAAGACAGCCTAGCACATGAGGAGGGTGAAGGTGCGATTTGGTTCCAGCATTTTGCAAATACATGGTTGCAGCATCTGAGTGGGAATCACCCTGATACGAGAATGCAGTTACAGTGGGAATGTGGTCTCCCAAGTGCTGTCAAGTATGTTTTTCCAAAACAATGCAGATACAACCTTTATGGCTTAAAGTAAGCACTGTACAGGAAATTAAATCCATGTGACAGAGAGAAGCAGAGCTAAGAGACAACATAAACACAGATGGCTCCATCTGTATCTCCTGTTCAGAAAGCACCTGTTAAAAGAACTTGCACGCCACATGCATCCTGCTGTTGGAAGAGTCCTCAGGAGACCTGATTCCCAATCCACCTCATTCATCAGTAAGTTTCACCTTTTCCTCCTATAGAAGATCATGGCTAGCAGAAGGATACCAGATGCTCATCCAGATGGTCTGCCTCAAGGAGAGCATGGCCCAGAGAGCCCATTTCCAGTAGGAAGTCCCACAGCACTGTTTCTTTTAATGAAACCTTAAGGAAGTGTCAGCTTGATTCCCAGCCTGAACAAACCCTACAACCAGGGATCCCCAGGGTCCCCGGTGAATACAGCCCTGGAACCTCTCATGAACAACCTTTCAGACCACAGCTTTACTTTGGATCTGAACAAAGAGACAGTTGCTGAGGCAGCTGAGTCACTGCCAGGACCTTAAAATCAACTCTGAATTTAATAGGCCTACAACCTACAGGTGTTTTCAGACTTATTTTGATCTGCTTTGATATTCAGTGTAAATTTCAGGGACAGAAAAAAATACCAGCAGTGTCACAAAGGCTTGAACTTGTCTACCAGACAACTGTAAGCTTTGATTGCTTTAAAAAAAGATGGAGTAACTGAGTACACTCTCCAAAATGGAAGAGTGCCTTGATTGGAAGTACTTTCCCAGCATTGCCTGCTTACAGCAAGCCTTAGAGAGAAACTTCCAGACAATTAAATTTAATGAAGAAAGGAGTCTGAGGCATTTCCTGAATTATTAGATGCCAGGAGATGCCAGGAAAAAGGCTTTTTGTATTTAGAAAGCAAGAACCAAGTCATGATGTTTTTCCAGACAAAAAGGTAAGAAGGATGCAAAGATTAGGAAAAAGAAAATAAATTGTGTTAATAAGATCCCAGATCTATAGATGGTCTGCCTTGTGCAGTCCCAAGGCACTTTACCAACTTAATAAGTTAGCTGACACAGAATTCATATCACCTGCCAGATCCATCTGTAGAAAAGTGTGGCAGCTGTTTGCACAATGAATACAACATGAAAAGTGGTAGCTGGTGCAAAAAATCTTCACTGCAGGATAGTGCAAATAGAAATGGAAGTGCTTGCTAGTGACTGGCATTTTTGTTTTCCTAGAAGAAATTCATAAGCAAAAGATCCTAGTGAGTCTGGCCATTTTCTGATTGTTTCCTCCACAATGTAGAGTAAGAACTTGGGAAAACTTGGGATCTATTGTTACTTCCTCAGAAATCAACCTGGTCACTGACTTTGGCATTGCAAGACTGGGACAGATATCTTCTCCCATGCTGCCACTGCATGACCTCTGCTGTCAGGAGATGGAGCAGTATGTTCTGAGAAGT
Organism: Lagopus leucura; assembly: GCF_019238085.1. Classification (NCBI taxonomy): domain Eukaryota; kingdom Metazoa; phylum Chordata; class Aves; order Galliformes; family Phasianidae; genus Lagopus; species Lagopus leucura. The sequence goes on along the minus strand of NW_024962252.1, from coordinate 84,527,526 downwards.
TTTCATTACTGTTGTTCAGGGCAGAACATGGCAAGAACATGGTGGTCTTTCACTTACAATTTATAAGCTTATATGAACCTTTGCCAGTGCTGTCAAGCTCATAATTACAGTCCTCAAATACCAAATACGGCGTAAACATATGCTACACGTCCAAATAACATGTATGAAATATTTGCCTGCTCTAATCTAATTTATACCACTGTATTTTTAACTATGTGGAATACTGTAGAACAAGAAATTACAATAAAAGGTCAAATTGCAGTTTTTCTAGGTCTGGGAATGAAAACAAATACTACAAACATTCCACAAGAAAAAGCCTAAGTATTATTCCATGAGGGACTGTTATATTTTGAAGAAAACAGTGTTACTAACAAAGAATTCCTTGTGGACTTCCAGTAGAGATATTTGATGATTATGCCTACGTGCTTTTCAAATGCTCATCAAGAACAACAGCTGGTAGTGACAAAACTCTTCGAACATCTGGTCCTGTCCTTTCACAATATTCTGAACAATCCAAGAAAAAAAAAAACTGTAAAGAAGCAAGCTGTGTGTAAGATTTCTTTTTTGTATGAGACTGTGGAAGGCAGAGTAACAAAATCATCTAATTACCTGTTTTTAATAAATTTAAACAGCAGTAAGATGTTACCCAAGAAACAAGCAAGAGTTGTGAGAGGTTGTCCATACTCTCTTTTACACATCAAAAATGAAATGCCCTCCTCTGTCACTGCGTCTCTCACTCACAGAGAAATGCATTAGCATGACTATATATACAATCTGATGAAGTGACAGCTACTTTTCCATTATTGACTCTCTTTTCTTCATATACAACTCTAAATCTGATAAATAGAAATGGATAACTCCTCTTTACAGTTAAGCCTTTTGATACCATGCTTAGTACCTCCAAGTTCTACGTACTGAGAAGAATTAGCGTACTGGGGACTTCTGATACATCTGGCCATGAAATAGCATAGATGTACTAAATGCAAATACACTGGTTGTTTTGCATAAATACATTTCAACTGGAATACACAAAAAGTAATACTCAAAAAATTTACATTTTTCCTCTAAACTTGATATATGAAAAATTACACACTCCAAAAGTTTGGATGTTTTCCAAAGTCAATGGAATACTTCTGAACTCTTTCCACAACCATTAAGTAGACCCTATGTGAATAATAATGAAAATTGAAGAGGTCCTGAATTGCTAAGAGTATCCACTCTCAGACAGAAAGAAAAATCCTCTTATATCTGGATAACAATAGAATATTAACGTGTTATAATACAAGATAGGTAGAATGTTGAAGAAATAATTACCTTAATTCATATCTCTGCAGTCTGTCTCTGCTCCTGTCCTAACTGTTTCTTTCTAGCTGAAGGCACCATATTTTATGCCGTCAGAATGAGAAAAATAAAATACTCTTCAAAAACTCTTTCATAAATATTAGGTAAGTTTTTGTCCTTAATCTTATTTAACAAAACATATTAAAACTGAGTAAACAGTTTTCGAGGTTCTTTTACCACATTTCTGCTCATTAGTTGTGACAGACATGATACTTGACAATGAAGAAATATCTATTTTCTCAGTGCTTATAATGTATAATACTAGTGTTTGTTTCTGATAATCAACACTGAAAACTCTACACGTTAGGATCTTATTCAATATTAGATATTAATAGAAGCAGGTATACACACATAAACAAAAGACTGTAAAAAGGAAGTTAGAAGGTATATTTTTAAACAAAAAGCTTTTGTTCATCTTACTTAGGGAATGCTTCTCACATAAGAACTGAAGATACTGCTTTCCATTAGCAGAGTGAGTCAAAGTTTTTACTCACTTATGTGACAGAATTATAGCTTGAACTTTAACTGGGGACCAATATGAAAGCCAAGAACTGCCAGCAGCCAGCTATCTTATGGTTGCATTTGAAAAACAACAGCAACTAGGATAGACTTCTAGGGGAACTCTGATAATAGTATTCACAGCTGGAATTTTTCATGGTTACAGTAAATGCATATGACATAAGGTAATGTTCATTAAAAAGAAACAAAAATGATTCCAAACACATTTTCAAATTCAGATTTCAGAAAATACTAAAAGACTTCCAATTATTTTTCCTCTCCTGTTCTGCAGCTACAGTTATGGCATGGAATGTACATTAGCACTGAACAATGGTTTAATTTTGAAGCTTATTTTTAAACAGAAGTGAAGTCTAGTTCATTGTACGATTCCTCAAAATCCAAAGTTTCGTCATATTGAAATTTCAAAAATTCAGGCAAAATTCTAAATAAAATATAGGTTAAGATGGCCAGTATCGTCTATCCTGAAAATCAAATTTAGTGCAGTATTAAGCTTTGGGAGTTTTGCATAATAGATTATTTCTATTAATTTTTATATGTCACTTCTTCGTATCAAGTGCAAGAGTGAGCTACTGCCTCTATGGATCTGTTTGCCATGTGGGTTGCAGACATCTGTTGAGTATCAAGGAATGTAATCAAACCATTTGCCAAGAACACCATCAAAAACGTGTCTTTTACATTTTTCTTAGTTGAGAACACCATCCACAGTAGATTGACTTAATGGAGGTTAACACATTGAACTGGAAGCAAAATGTTTAAAGTGATGCAAACCTCATTGTTATCCCTACGAATTCTTCAAATCGTTGCCTTATAAAGACAAGGTGTATTTGCAGATGCTAATTTCTCCAGGCAAGGCTCTCCAACTTTCCTGCCGCTGTCCATGGGAGCTGACTGAGGATGGACTTGATCCCCACCTCATTGTTTCTGCAGGGTTTATTTTTGCCCTGAGATATCTCGAAAGGCGATATTCTCAGCTTGGATGACCGTATTTCCTAGGGGAAATGAGAACAGCTGGATGTATCTGCTTGCCTTCCTGATTGCAAATCAAGGGAAAAATCCATCTGCATCCACCCAGCTTACTCCTGCATAGTATCTTGTTCCAGCCAAGTGTTTAAGTGCACAACAGCCTATAGGCCTATATATACAAGGGAGTAAAAAGTTTGCTTTCATGTTCTCTCATGTTGGTTGGTGTTGCTCTTACTACCCAATAATAAAAAAATTTCCCACTGTCCAATCACAGATCTTACTTTTTTTGCTGCAACAATAAATAAAAAACAAACAAGCAAACAAAAAAATCAAGATATAAAACTAGGAGTCTTAAGGTTTTATGCCTCACAAATTGCACAATCATGTTTTTCATATAGCACAGGGTCATGATATGAATACTATGGAAGTTACTTAGTGGAAAAGATCTGTTATCCTTCATAAAGTACTCTATGACAACAGAAATATGCTCATGTCAGCGGAAGCTTTAGTATAAATTAGCCTAGTGTAATAGTACCACCCACTAGGATGGTTACAGTTTAGAGTCTGCTCTCGTCTGACATTCTTGTTCATTTGGTAATTTATAATATGGCATGAGAAATTTCTATCCAAGAGCAAGTACTCTTTGTGTGGTCATTTAAAGTTACAGCAAGAGGGGAAAAGAAAGATTTGGGGAGCTAGAATTGATAGTAATTGGTAACTCCACCAAAATAATATCATGATTTAAAACATTCACAACAGGGTTGAAAGTATGCTCTATTAACAGAGTAGGTCAAAAGTAATTTCAGTACAGTCTATAAAATTACAGGGAGACCAAAGTACTATAGGAGAAATGAACTGCAGTTGGCCCTTCTTAACAAGATATTCCAAACTGAGGATATTCCTTCTGAAGAAAAGAGTTTAAAACAATTAGTTTATTCCAGAAGTCAGAGTCAGGGTTGCCGTTAGCTTCATCCTAAAGGAAAGGTCAAGTCAGGAGGCTCAGATCTATATCTAAATGTCTTCAGATCTTAAGGAGAGTTAAGTTCCAATGATTTTAGGACAATATCTGCTGTTGATCACAGAATTTTGACTGTGTAATCCACATAAAATTATCCTCCACAGCCATGATGAACACTATAATTCTAATATGAATAATAATGAGTATGTGTAACTGGTAGTTGCCCAGCTGGAAAACATAAACTTTCCGTATATATCTGCCAATTGGACTTTTAATGACAAAACCACAGCCTTTTGGACTATTTGAAATAGAACAAATGGAATAAAAACATACTATCTCTGTGAGAAACTATTTGATTTGTAAACTGCAGCATAGTAAAACAAATGTCATGTGTGCAGAAAAAATGGAAATTGTTCTTGAACACATATGGAAGAGAGTTTTCTTGATTTAGTACTGATTGCAATAAAATGTATTATTAAAAATGTAAAGGCAGAAATATCTCTGCTTTTGACTGTTTCTTAATGTTCATGCAAAGGAAATTTTTCTTGTGGAGGAGGAAGGGGAGCAATTTAGTAATTTCTGAGTTAATCTGATACTAAAGATCTCAGAAACAACAAGGCCCAAGGGTGCCTAAGGCAGCTGCCTGAATTCCTCAAAAAATATATTTACAAAGTCTATTTTGAGTTCCCTGCTTTTCTCTAATGGAATCCAGCTGCTTTGACCTTTCAAAATTACCTCGTGCAGTGCGAACAACAGCACATATACGTGTTATGTTAAATTGCAGTTTGATTCCAACTGCTGTGAGGCTCATGGGTTGAGAGGCTGACGTGGGAGCATGGAAAATGGGAAAGAAAAGGACATGCCTGGTCTGAGAAACAAAATGAAAACTTCAGTTATCCAACATAATAGCTTGATGAGATCCCCACACTGAAAGCAATTGATGCTAAATAATAATTAAACCTATAAGAGTACACTCACAAAACATCACAAAGCCGAACTAAAAGAGAATATTCCTTCTCTCTTCTTTTCCTCCTGAAATAACAGTTTTATCTTCTTTCTTTTTGGAACATTTAAAGAAATCAGGCACTGAAGGGGAGCTCAGCTAAGAAAGGCTTTGCACGATAGTATGAGGGATGCTCTGAAAATAATGCCTCCAATATTATTCTATTGGCCCACAACATGATAGCTGGATGCTGATGGGATAGCAGTAAAGGCTGAACCTTCCCTCCAATATCTGCTTACATTTTGTTGCCATGTGGTAGATGGCAGCAGAAGGGCTATGTGAGAGGTTGGTGCCTGATATGGAAGTGATTTGGATATGAACCAAAAGGGTGCCACTGAATTCCTCCATGTGGAAAAAATGGCACTCACTGATGTCCATCAGCATTTGGTGAACATTTATGGAGCCTGAATAGTGAGCACAGCAAGGTGGTGGGTGGTTCAGCTCAGCAGTGGTGATGGTGACAGTAGCAGATTTTTACGAAGGCAGCATGCAGGCTCTTGCTCATTGCTGGTGAAAATGCATAGCTATGGTGTTGACTATGTTGAAAAGCAGTACTTTGTAGCTGAGAATTTGTTCAATCAAACAGTGTAATTGTCCTCTTTGTAATGGTTGTAATTTCCATGGAAATAAATAGGAGGCATTAGTTTCAGCATGACATAATTGTTTAGTTTTCAGTTATGGTGAAATTCTAACAGGATAAAATACTGGATGCAGACAGAAAGGATTAGAAATGGGGGATCTGGCAAAGAGCACAGTCACATCGTACCCACCTGGACCAAACTGAAGAGAAAGGATAGTGTGCTATGAAGCAAATAAAAGGTAGGGCTAAAATCTGTGGGTGAACTTCCTTTGTCTTCAGTGAACGTCAAGTAAGACCTAAAATTAAAGCTTATGAAGCAACATTTTCTCCTGCAACAGAAATTTGACCAAAAATATCCCCCGCAATTCAATGAAACACCCTCTCCACTCACCCAGATTTAACTTGGAGATTAGGCATCTACACAACCTGTGATATGCTGGAAATCCACAGCCCTGGTTCTTCCTCATCCCAGTTCTGCATCCCACCAGGAGTAGGGCAATAAGGGAGGCAGGTATAGGTGATACACTGAGCACGAGGCTCAGAAGGAAAACCTGTGGAGTGAACTTGTCATCAGAGGGTAAATAAATTGAAAATAATCTTTTATGGTAGCTCCCATTTCATCATTTTAACTCAAACTCCTAAGTTTTCCAAGATATACCCAGGTACCTTGTAAAGCTTGGGAATGGTGACATTGTTGAACCTGAATTTTGGGCAATCAATATAACTTCAATATACTTTTTAGGTAAAGAGTGCTTGCCTTTTCAGGGGCAGAGACAAATGCACACAGGGTGTCCGGGTAGTGTGTGCACAGGAGCTACAGTCCCATGGCTCTGTGGCTTCCTTATCATGCTATTTTGAGCACAGATTCTGCCTTGCTCTGCTTTTTACTATGTGCTCAGCATTCCAACTTGCTTTTGAAAATAAAGTACTGTCCTTCTAAAAGAAGACCCAAAGTTCTGTGAAGATCAAAGCATCACTGATAATTTTGTGAGCTTTGAGGGGAATGAAATGATCCTATCGTGCACCTCTCTGGCCTTAGGGTGGCAGTCTTGCAGCTGTCCTGAGAAAGACAATGCATTTGTGTGTGCTTCTCCCTTCAGTAAACCCAGAGACTTCTGATGCCATCCAACTTTGGGCATGTTCCTTGCTCTTAATAAATAAAGCCTACTCTAAGAGAATTGCAGAACATGCAGCAGGGCTAAAAACTCTCAGGCTGTCTGCTGCTACATTCTGAGTCAGCAGAATCAAGCCTCATTTGGTGTCTTATTTTCTCTGCCCAGACTAAGCTCTTTGACAGTGCCTGCCTTTGGATGCCAGGACAGAAATGATGCAGCTGAGCACTTCAGAGAGAAGTTCTGATAAGTGACAATAGATAAGGAAAAATTTTGTGTCTAGGTCACCAGATTCTCTCTAGAGAACCTCGCAGTTATTTCCCAGTGATGCTCATTCCAGTATGCATGTTGTATGAAACAAACTTTGCAATTTCAGCTAACGTAGGTCTTTGCCAAAACAACAAGAGCTGCTCCAGATGGTGAAAAGAATGAGCTGAAGCCACAGTAATTTCATATACATCTTATAAAATTTAGGGTCCCATGACTTCAGGATTTTAGTTTCCCCACAGGTATCAGGTTCAAGGTCTGAAAACAACATAGGGAGAAAGCAAGAATGAATGAGATAAAGAGGAGTAATCAGGAAGGGAGTTTTAGGAAATATGGTTACAAAAAAACATTCCTTATATCCCAACATTCAATATATCATGAAAAACATGAGGGGATGAACTAGGGAATCAGCAATAGCTATCCCATTTATGTTACTGGTACAGAATAATTCCACTCCTAGGACTGATTTCCAAACATGGAGAACACTTAGTTCAAATGCATGAAAGTTATTGGTGCACAAAACCTTTGGAAATCATGTATTTTTCTTTTTTTGTCCACTCCCCCTCCCCCCCATGGCTGAATCTATTTGAGGAAGCCAGCTGGATCCAATTGCTAGGACAGTAGTATTGCATTCCCCCTATTTTTCCCCTTTTACATCAGTAAGTTGGCAGAAAGGTTATTGGCATCATCACCCAAAGCCAAAGGTCAGCAAGAAAAAAGAACGTGTGAAAGCTTTTATGAAGAAAATCCAAACTGGAAGATAACATTCCTATTTTACAAATGTATCAAACTATTAAAGAAAAAAGTTAGATTGATGTGGAATCAGATTCCAAATTCTGGAACATGCACTGCATAGAAAGGTCAGGGGGAATGAATATTCAAGATTCAGAGGCAAATTCGGAGGCATAAACTTCCCACACATTCCATCCAAGACAGAATTTTTCCTTTCATATTCCGCTGGTGAGATATTATACATCGGTTTTCAGTGCTAGGCTCTGCAGTACAAGTATATTTTTTTCAATCGTGCAGTTCACAATTCCAAAACCAATTGTTCTCACTGAGCCACTTAGCTTAAGGTGGCTGTTTTACTGACTTTTGCATTATGTCCCCTGATGGCATGCTCTTTGGCTTGGACTGAACGTATTCTGACTTAGCATCAAAAGATGGTCAGTGGAGATCCTTAACTCTATTCTGTTTGCTCTGAAAATATGCCAAAGTGAGGTGATATTAAGGCCCAGCTCAGCTCTGGAAAAAACTAGTGAGTGGCACTGCCTTTGCCATGTCAGTGTTTCCATTTGATATTTGAAGAAGTTATATGTTAATATATATATTTTTTTTCCCTAGTGGGCATCCCAATGAAACCAGGCTAGGTTTAAAAAAGAAAATAAATGAAAAATAAAGTCTTATGCCTAACATCAGCTGAGAGGCTACAATCCTAACTGTTCACTTTTTACAAGAGCGCTCTCACATTGCCCCCACTTATTCCTTTTAGCGGTATTAGATAGAAGAGGAAAGGAAAAATCATGTTCAAAATTTACACTTTTGTTCAAGAAACATTTATGTGTTGTATTAAGGGACATGGTTTAGTGGGGAAATATTGTTGGTTGGCAGATGGTTGGACTTGATGATTTTGGAGGTCTTTTCTAACCTTGGTGATTCTATGATTGTATGATTCAATGAAAGACCAACTATGATGACATTCCTTTTCCCAGCAACCTAAACTAGGCAAGTTGTATAAAGACCACCAGCTTTTAACTTAAGGTTAACCATTTCAACTGAGAGTGAAATCTTCAAGCAGAACATAGGTGACAAAAAAGCTTCTACACTAAAGCATATGGTATAGGAAACTGCAGGGAGACCTTGGTGCCTTTCCTGGAGTTGCATCTACAAATAGATCCTTACAGAGGAGGCCTGTTTTCTTAAAACCGATTGTCTCATCACCAGTGTATGGAAGATATCCTCTTGTGAGGCTGTGTGCCATTTGGTGTGTCTTCTCCAAGTTTCTGCTACAGGGTACAGATATGGTGTGCTTGTGAAAAGTCCCACATTGCACCCAGTCCTTCCTCTTGGGACATGACAAAAGCATGATATAATCATATTTCCTATTTTCATTTTTAAGTTAGCCTAGTAGCTAGAATGCACTCAGTGGAGATGATTTGCTACTTCTGTTTGCCTGGAAATAGCAGCTCTAACGGCAGCCCATTTTTTCAAGAAATCTGGAGCAATTTTGAGAATTACGGGAGCTGAGCTGATTCTCTCCCAGCTGAAAGAAGTGGTTAAGATGCTAGCAATGCCAAGACTGAGTGTAGAAAAGGGAATTCACATGAGACAGGAATTATTTCCTTTGGCAAATGCCTCTGGCAAAGGTGAAAGCAGTAGAGCAATGACCAGCCCCAGTAGGAAACCCCTGTACCTGATGTGGACTTTTCAGGTCAGCTATTTTGCTGAGATGCTCCATTTGCTACTTGGAAAGGGAAGAACGTGGGGGTGGAGAGAAAGGGAATAGCCAAATGTAGACAGCTGCAACAAGTACTGGCCAAATTCTATACGATGCACTGTCCACCCCCAGCAAAAGATGTGTGATGGAAAAGGAACATCTGTGCTTCCTTCATTCTTATCTACCCCTTCAAGAATCATAGCCAGTTGGTCTAAGCTGCTATAACTTATCTTGGGTATAGGATCAGCACATACAAGCTGTAATTGACACCCAAGTGAACCCACCTTGGTTTGGCTTGCTGTGGAGCAGAACTTCATAAGACTTCCTTTTTCGTGCAAATGATCACTTTCTGCCACAAACTGGGTTTGTTCAGAAGGAATTAATTCAGATGGAAGGCTTTGTAAAATAAGAGGAGTCAGTAATGCTTTGCCAAACTCAAATATACTTTCATCTCTAGATAATTCTGCTGTTCAGCCATGGAAAGTTGTGACTACCTCATCATGCACCTCACAGATACAGTGACATGCTGTGAGTTATTAGAAGCACATCATCTGCTTGAATATTCCATTTTTACCAAAAGTAACAGGCTTGCCATACAGTCTATGTTTTTCTCTGAAAATAAAGGTTTTCTTTACAGACAACAGATATCTTACCTGTTTACTTTATTCTTAAGGCCAGAGTTTGCTTTTTCAATCACACTTTGGATCCTTTTCAATCTCTGCCTCTTTTAGCTTCATTCTATCATAAACACAGTGCTTAAGTTTTGCATTTTCTGTGCTATTAAAAAAAAAGTGAGCTGCTAACTCTAGATCACATCTTTCACTATTGACCTTCAAACTCAAAATGCAGTGAACGTCGTTGTTTGTTTTCCAAATATAAGAAAGCTTTTAAAAGGCATCTGACATGCTGAAGTTGAATGGGAGAGTTGTAAAAACCTGACATTAGTCTGATTCTTTTCACTTTGTATGTAACTTGCTTGTTTTCAAATCACACTGCTATTCTATTCTCTGAAGAAGGTCATGAGATATTCAATAATGGCTAAAACATGAGGAATAATTGGGAAAGGAAAATGCATTGTTCTCTGGAAACAGTGAGCCTTACATAGAACCTGATTTTGAATGTCTATGTTACTTTAATATTGAAGCTAGGATGCAGCTATGGAATAAGTTTGCAACTAACATCACAGTGCTCAGCATGACTAATAATTAGCCAAAAAACATAACTAGTAGTTCATCAAGATTCCTCTTGTATTTAGAACAAATACAAGTGCCAGGTTTATTTTTACTTGCTTAAGCATGATGTAAGGTTTCTTCCACTGGAAAATCCCCTATTAGTAAATTTATCTGGATTATATAATATTGTCCATGGGGCTTTTTCTCCTCCTGATGACTTGTACCTATGGAATGCACTTTATAAACAAAATTCTCTGTGTGTGACTTCAGTGGTGTTCACAAGTAACCCCTCTCTACATAGCCCACTTCAGTGCGTGCTGTCTACAGGCATTGGCCCATCCAATCCTGCCATCAGGACACCGACAGCACTGCTCACAGAAGCCTGTTGACTCATCTGAATGGATGCACTTCAGAGGCTCTGTTTGGGATTTTTTGGGAACGACAGAGGGAAAACACATGCAACAGCCTGCTGCCCATGCAGCACTCAGCAGAAGCTGGCAATGGCCTACATTGTTCCACATCTCATTTGATTTTGCAAGACAACAGATGAAAATGTCATATCCCAAAAGGCTTGGAAGGACTCTTTTAAAACCAGGAGAGCTGACACTAGATCTGCAAGTGAATTTGGGCTCATCAAAGTGGATGGCTAGTTGTAGCACCTGCAGAAGGGGCAGAATTTTGAAAGAAGTAAAAATTAAAACATGTGCCAGTGTGCCCAGAGTCTTGGCCTGTAGGAATATTCCAAATAGGACGAAAAGACATGAGATGCTAGGATAAATATCTTTTAAATATGCATAGTAACACTACAGAGCATTTGTACACAGAATGGGGAAAGAAACTCTTGAAGATCATCTAAAATAAGTATTTCCCTTAGACTTCAGAGGCTGGTGTTTAGATAAGGCAGGGTTTGTTTTTATTGCATTTTCTACCAGGTGTACATCGGGCAGACATTTCTTCATATCAGATCATTAACTGTATTAGAGTTAGGAAATTGTGATGCTAAGCACTAACAGTAATGAACTGTGTTAGTCTGATGAAGTTCAATTAGTAAAAAAAAATCCACATACAGAAACTTAAATTATGCCCTTCACAAAATAAAAAATATATGTATTGCTTTCTATACATGAAAGGGATGAAAAAGATCATGGTTTGGCTTTTTTAAATAAAAAGTGAAATTTCTGTGCTGAAATGCTGAGTGTTGGCATATAATAGAATGAAGGGAGCCTTTATTTGGAATAATCCCCAAAGGGTTACTTTTTCTACTGGGACTTGTTTTGTCCCAGTGTTGGACACACAAATGGCCTACAAAAATATCTGCCAGCAATACTTACTAACAAATAAATTACTATTTTCTGTTTAAGAATCATCGACAAGGGAGAAACTGGGTGCTGAGAAGAGCACTTTTTACCTATACATCAATACATTCAGTCTGTTTTCACAAGTGGATGGAAAAATGTCCCTTTCAGGTTCAAAAATCAGTGATTTTGGGTGATGATCCACTGTAGTTCCTGTTGTATGCCATGACCTGTGCTCAAAGGCCAGGATAGAAAGTCTTTTTATGAGTATAAATGCAGAAATCTTTAGTAAGTAACACAGTAGGTTATTGCAATTGTTGGGAATATACATTTTCAAATCACAGAATCATAGAATCAGTAAGGTTGGAGAAGACCTGTAAAACCATCTAGTCCAATTGTCAGCCCTTCCCCACCATGCCCACTGACCACATCCCTCAGTGCTACATCTCCATGGTTCTTGAATGCCTCCAGGGACAGTGACTCCACCACCTTCCTGAGCCTGTCCCATTGCCTCACTGCTCTTTCTCTGAAGAAATTTTTCCTAAAATCCAACTTGAATCTTCCCTGGTGCAGCTTAAGGCCATCGGGTGTTACTGTATCACTGTTACCTGGGAGAATAAGACAACACCCACCTCAATGCATCCTTAATGGGAGAGAGCAGTAAGGTCTTTTCTGATCCTTTCAGTTACAGAATGCTATCAGTTTAGAAACCGGAGCTATTTATCAGCTGATGAGGAGAACTGTATGACTGTATGCAATGTGCTGTGTAAGATTTTGTCTCCATCTCCTGTTGTTGTTTGCACAACCTTCCACAGCAGAAGCCTGAACATATGCTACAGAGCCCTCAGAAGAGAAAGGATGCCTTTCGATTCAGTTACAGGTAAAGCTAGGAGAGCCAAGACTGTGGTTTTGCCATGTGTCCAAGAAAAAAAAGCAGTACAACTCTGAACAGGAGAAGGTGGAAAAGTCTAGTACCCCAGCAGATCCATAGCTTCTCACATCTACCAGTAGCAGGTGTGAGTCCAGATGCACCTTTCCAAGAGGTGGGTGTGCTGACCCCAGTAGCTGCCTGCCTTTGCAATGTTCAGCCTTGTGTTACAGGCATGCAAAGCTCAAGCTTCTTCTACTCAACCACCATAGCTGCTAACCCCAGTTCCAGCACAGCCTGAAGCCACACCGTGACCTTCCACTTGCACTCTGGCTTAACTGTGATATTTCACTCAATCACAGCATTTCCTGGTTGCCTTTTATTAGTAGGGTGGTAAAAGTTACATCACACTATCTTGCTCCAGTGTGCAGACTTCCCTGGAGAGCCAAGTGTGCCCCAGCAGTGCTGTAAGAAACCTTTTCCCTTCATTTTCTGTGGGAAAATAATGTGTTTTTGTCTCAGCCAAGGGGGACGTATTTTATATCTGTGCACCAGGGGGAACTCATGGGCCTGGCGAGTTTTTTATTGAGCCCTGCTGGGAAGCCCTAAAATTTACAGTGAAGGAGAAGCATGCTCTGTGCACCTATGCAACCTGTCCTGCTCAGTGATGGCTCCTTTGGGTAAAACTGAAGCCATCCATCTGAGACTGCAGGAAAACTGTGAGGAGAGGTAGAATGAGTTCCCTGAAACATTCAAGCCCCACCTCTTTTGCTTAGAAAAATAAACTAGGCTGTGCAAATACTTTACTGATCGCAAAATCTACTGGCAAAATTATTGTATTCTACATTTTGTGCAAAAGGGAAAATAAATGCTTGCAAAGACCTCAGTGTAGATTTTTATGTCAAATCCAATAAAGGGAAAGAAGCCATGAGCACTAGTCAGTATCTGAACTGATATGAAATAAAAAGCCATTTTTGTTAAAGATGGTTGACATAAACTACAGCAATTTTTAATAAATCCTTTTGTATAGGAACTGCTGAGTCACGGCCTGAACCTCTGATTGATCACCTGAGGCAAGCCATGAGTCAGCCAGAGGAGCACAGGTGAAGGCAATTCACCTGTGTTGCCAGAAGGGGTGGAGCCTGGCTCCAGCCCTCCTCGACCTATTTAAGAGCTGGCTACCAGCAGGGAAGGATCTCATCTGGAGATTGCCTCTGCTGGTGTTTTGTGAGTGAGCCCAGGATGGGGTAAGCCTTCTCTTTTGTTATCATAGTCTGTTTTGCCTAACTTTCTTGTTTATTTTGTGATTATAACATCCTAATATTCTCTGTTTATACGCATTTCAACCAGAAAGAGGTAACAAATTCAGTCTAAACTTAGGGGATTGTATTACAGGATGAAGAAAGGGAAATTGAAAGTAGAGCTGAAGGGCAAGACAGGATACATAAGAATACAACAAGAAACAGGGTAAGAGGTTTTCTACAGGGAAACAGCAGCGATAGAGTGAGAGAAAAGAAGAAAAATAGGGAACAAGGGCAAAGGAGAGGAAGGAAAAAAAAAAAAAGTAAGGAAAGCAGGATGAAAGGATTTTAAACAGAAAGGAACTAGAACTCAGAAGTGAGTTCTCACCGTGACTATCAAAGCAAAAGATACCAGCTTGCCCATCACTTTCATTTCATCTGCTGTATGGTCTCATAACCATCTTTGGTGTCCTCAAAGGACTCAGTTGTTTCTACCTAGTGCTCTAAGTGTGCTAGACCAGGTAAGCACGATGAAAGCTCTTCCTGAGACTCCCAGGAAAGCATCAAGTTCCCTTTCTCCCAGACTACATAAGGAAAAACACCACAGACCAGATCTGATGCTCATGGCACTGCCAGGAAATGTTATTCCAGTCATAATCTATAGTCATTGGAGAAACAGTTCACCTCATGTAAAGGTAATACATGTGAGGTGGGTGATACTTAATGTGCATTTGCTATTGTGGTGCCATTAAGGTTTTTCACAGAGACAGCATTCTCCAGGAGAGCTCTGAAGGCTTTGCAGTAAGTGTGGGAAGATTATTTTTCTAAATGACTAAAATGCTTATTTCCCTCACATGTGTTGTCTTTTTTGCATGAAAGTTGTATTTCAGATGTTCAAGTACATGTTACACTGTAAATACTATTTTCAATTATAATATTGTAGGTCAAATCCTTCTGGTTCTTCCAGCCGTGACCTAACCAGCACCATCTTACAAGGCCTGGCTTAGATTACCATATGACTAATATTTAGCTGACTTGTTTCAAATCAATAAGAAATATTTGTTTTGCCTTGTAAACTTAATTTTTTTTTTTTTTGAAAGCCCAGCACTCTACATCCTGAACCCATCTTTCTTTCTTTGAAGTAACAAACACTGTTTGCTCATGGGATCTGAAGTTCAGCATAATGGTATCAACTGAAGTGCTTCAGTTCCATTTCACTCAATCTGAAGATTTGAATTTGTTCTTATGAAACTTCTCAATTTTCCAGAAACTGTACTTTCCTGGTGGGTTCCAATTATATCCGTGTACTGCCTGACAGCCAGGCAGAAACACACCATCAAGGCAATGGCATTTGAACTACTTTGTGGCTAGCTTTGGCAGCAGGAAAAGTTCTTCATGTCCTAATTCATAAGTCATCCATTTTCTTTCTGGAAAGCTTCCTTTAGAAGACAAACTGACTTGGCATGATGATAAATGATCACAAACTTAAATCACAGAAGGCAAAGTACCTTCTGAACTATTTTTTTCTTTTTCTTTTTTTTCTTTTTTTTTTTTTTTTTAACTCAAAAAGAAAAGCAGATGACCTTTGCAAAATTTCCAGTGGGGTAAGTAAGGTTCATATTCCTCAGTCAGAAACAGCTTCTCCTTTTGCTTTGAAAATAAGTGAATAGTTGGGCAGCTGAGAAAGGCTGATAGAACTTTCCCTTAGTGTATAGAATGAGCATCTGACCCATTATGATACAAATATCAAATGTTTAATTGTAATATTTATGCTATAACATAGCAACATAGAGTTCTTGTCTAGACTTGTTTCATGGCTTATTTAAAAAAAATAGGGGGAAGATACAAAAGTTTCAATAAAATTCTTACCTTTTATTTTTTTCCTGTGACTAACTCATGAATAGTAAACACATAATTAGCTACACAGGGAGGAGGGTGTTTTGATCATCAAGAATATTAAGAATATATTCTCTTGCTAAAGAAAAGGGTAAGACTTGTTCTCAGATACTGCTGACTCGAGGAAAGGATCTTATGTGCATGTTGCTTAGCTGTCTAGATGATCTATCATGGAATCAAAGCTCTCCCTGTGATTTTGAGCAGCTAGAGCTGGAGTGCCTTGTGAATTCAGTAAGAGAGGAGTTTGCTTGCTCTGTTACTAGTATTCAACTCAGAGCCTCATGAAATCAACTGAGTATGAGTCTTCCACAACACATGCCTACAAACTGTGGGGAATCCCTTTTGGGACACTGTATTTGTTGATTCAGGGCTAAGTGACTCAATTTGCTGTTTATTTAAACATTCCATTCACTAGTACATAGCCACATAAAACGTGGAATCACATTCTTATGAAAATCCTAGAGGCCAAGAGGCCACTACCCTGTACACTAGGTGTAGGTCTCACCTAGTCTGTACTTCTAGGATAAGAGTACAGACTTTAAGGATAATTTACAACATTTTTAGTCTGACCCCAGGACCTTACAATCCACACTGGACACTCTCAACATAAAAGTCTTAAGAAGCGTATCACCACCTTAGATCTCATAAAAAGCACACTTTATAATAGGTAGTAGAAAAAGAAAAGGAAGTGTCTTTATCTTTTTTTCTAAAGACTCGTTTACATTTTTAAGATAATGAAGAATTGTTGAAATGAATAAGTATAACAAATATTCACACCAGTGTCACATGGTATTTTATGACAGGCGCTTTGATATATGAGAAACTTTTTTCTCAGATGCTGCTTGTTTTTTTTGGCCAACATGTTTTTCTGCTTAGCTGTTTGAGACAGAGAAATTTCAGGTAGGTCTTATCCTAGATGTTTTGGCAAATTTTCTGGTTGTGATGGGCTGTATGTTTTGGGAGGGCAGTCCTGCTTTATCACTGGAGAATGTAAGGCAAGTAGTCGAAGAAATGAAAGAAATGGGGATGTTCTCAGGGCTACTTTGCACATAGAGCACTTTGATAGCATCTTTGCTAAAATCTAATGTGCAAGAAGTTGAACAGTTCCTGTGACAGCACCTTGCAGAACTGTATAAATTTTCAGTAAATGTTCTTCTTTTCTGACAGCCTCTAACAATTGTTTTTCTCTGAAAGACAGCAGGAGCCTGGTTCTGCTTATGCTCTCTGTACCATCAGCTTGCAATACTTGGTACCCATCATCTTTTCCATGATTGACTCAAGTTACTTAAATGCAAGAAAAAAAATTCCACTTAACCACAAAAAGTGGTTCTGCTTTCACTGTGATTATAAAGACAATGAATGTTGTGGTGTCCTTCCCAGAGCTGGGACAAGAACAGGTCACCATTTTCTTTAAAAATAAATATAGATAAGATCAAAGTTCTTTTCTTCATCAAATATGTTTTAGGTTCTTAGATGGGTCTGTTAATTCCAAGTAGCTGGTGCATTTCATTTCCTGCACCTCAGTGTGGATCCATACAAAAGAAAAAGGTACATGGACACCAAGAAATATTTAGCAGCTAGGAACAAGGAGAGACTGAGTCTGTTTGGAAATATCTGCCATTGGCAATGGTTCATGGTCTTGGCATATAGAAAAAGATTCAACTTGTTACAAAAATATTTGTATGTGAACTTACAAAACTGTTTTTTTTTATATACTTGGATTTATTTGTGGTATGCTGTCAATATTATTTTGTAACATTATTAATGTTACAATATTCCTTATGAGTCAAAAGTGCCTTTTTTCCTTTATATAGAGACTTCACTTCAAAAAATAAAAAAAAAAAAAAAAAAAGGCATTTAAAAAGCAAAAAAAAAATTTATATATTTGGGGGGATTTTTTTTTTCTTTTTTTGGGGGCCCGGGCTTAAAAAAGGGGTTGGGGGGGGGAAAAAAAAAAAAAAAAAAGAATCTATATGACAAATCTTGTAGTACAAGTTTTTGTGGTTAACCGAGAAACATGCCACGAGTCAAGCCTTTGGAAAGAGTTTAGTAATTAAAGACAAATGCTATGACATAATCATTTACACGCAGCAGAAAGATTTTTAGATTAAATCTGGCCTGACCCATTGCTCAGCAAGTGTTATCTGGGATTCTGAAAGTCATTCATTTATTTATGTACTAATTTGGCCCACATGTTTTATTAAAAACAAAAGCCTACATTTCTCAGAGGGGCAAGTTCCATTCCAACCCTGGTTAATGAGTTTGGTCAAGGAAGGAATGGACCTGTTCCAATGGGTGCTATATGGCGGTGCTCATAAAAACAACTGAGAAAGTTTTGGCTTTAGAGTAACTTTCTTAACCAAAAATTTACGCTCTTTAATTGTATTTTTTCACGTAAATGAATGACCCCTGCTCAGCTGCATTATCAGTCATGCACTACTACTCTACGCAAACTCTAAAAGTTTAAATGACCTCTGCAAATGTGAAATTTTTGAGAACCAAGGCCGACTGCATTGAGTAAGTTGGTCCATAAAGGTAAGTCAGTGAAGAAATCACCTAATTTGACTGCGGCATCTGGAAACTGTATGTACATATAAACAATTTTTTTTCCTTCAAGGAATATGTGTATGCATATATGTACAGACACTTATACATTTAGAAGTGTGTGTATATATGTATATGCATATATATATACATAAACACAACAGACACACCTGTGCATATGTCTAGATGGATGCAGATGATAGAATCATCATATATTGGCTTGTTTTGGAAGGGACCTCAAATATCATCCAGTTCCAAATTCCTGCCCCAGGCGGGGTTGCTGACCACTGAATCAGGCACCAGATCAGGCTGCCCAGGGCCCTATCCAAACTCGCCATTAACACCTCCAGGGACTGAGCATCCATTGCCTTTCTGTATGGCCTGTCCTAGCAGCTTTCCACAAAGATGTTGTTCCATGAAGATTAAATCTGATTTTCTTGTATTGCAGTAAGTAAACAATGCAGCCATACTGATAAAGAAACACAGGAAAGATCACGGTAGGTTATCTTTTTGATCTGGTGTAGGGAGAAGTGGGGAAGTGTAGCCAAAAGACAGATGTAGGCAAAGACTTGAATAGAAATAGAAAGCAAATCTCTGGTAGTGAAATACTGGGTTAATTTCTTCCTTCCTTCCCCACTCTGCTCTTCCATTTTGTCAGAAAGATAAGTACTGTGGGCAAATGGTAAAGAAGGGATTGGAGAACAAAATAGAAGAGGAAGAAGGACTAAATTTGAAATTTCTGCAGGAAAACAGAAGCTTTTTCCAAATGGAAACGTATTCTCCAAAGTCTGATTTTTGTAGCCAGAAAGCGACCACGCTCCTCTCATTCAGGGCAGTGAATTTCTGAAGCAGTGTTGTAAGCAGCTGTCAGGAAGGTAAAGTTTGGCCTTATTTTAAGTTGGTCCTCAGACATGAAAAAAGCTTCTACAGACCTACTCAGTTTGTGCCCACTCCCACAGAGGCATCAGGTGATGGAGCAGTATCAGTGTGCAGAGGCATGCAGCCAGTGTCACCTCTTGGCAAATCTGGGACCTTGCAGAGTGTGTGATATCAATGCTTGTGTGAGAAGAGAAGCACTTTGGAGGAGAGAAAAATGGAAAAATGAACGTGTTGCTCCAGGTACAGGTGAAAGTGCTGCTGGGCTTCTCCATAGCACTGAATCCAGCTGGTAATTCTGACTGGAAGTGAAAGGAAACCAGTGCCTTCTCCTCAGCTTTGCAAATACTCATTGCACCAAGACTGGCACACCACCTGGAGCATGCTCTTACAAGTGTAGAACCAGGGGCTTTAGCCCTGCACATTAAAAAAGTAAGAAAATGATTGCAATATAAGCTGGTATCATCTAGTGTGTGTTTTTCACCCTTCGTTCATCTAAATTTCAAATAGAGGTGAAAAAGAGTGGCTTTTTTTAATTTGCTGGCACAAATATTTTTTAATTCAACACTTAGAACAAGTAAATATGACTCAAAGATGCATTCACCATTAATAAGTGTTTGGCACTGGTATTTAAACAGCTTTTTTTTTTTTTTTTAATCTGTGCAAATTTAAACTTCACTTAAGCCTCACAAACCCAAGATTTAGAAGCTAATGAACAGTGACTGACAATAGGTAGATGGTCCCCTGAGCTTCGCCTGTTTGCTGTAGATAACAAAGGTTTGTGAGATTACTCTCAAAGTGCTTGCCTAAGCCTGGATATCTGCTGAGATACTTTATCCTTTTATGAGGGTGAATCCAGAGTGCACTGAGTAATGGATAATAAAATTAGTTTGAGGGAAAGAGCGAGGAGAAAAAAAGGAGATAAGCACAGTAAAATAAGCTCAAATGACTTCACTGTTCAGTAATGACTCCTACCAAATAACTGCATTGTAGTTTTATCTTTCCAACCAAGATTGTGTTAATGCTCTAAAATTAAATCTCTTGTGAAAGTTATCTGGAATTTCTCAAACAAGTTTTAAAGGGGTTTATTTTTTCATCAGAGGTCATGCCTCAAGAATTTGTAGGAATTCCGCCTGGAAAGTAATAATCAGTGGAAACTGGCAGTCAAAGCTAATTTATATTACTCTTCCAGATAAAAATTCCTTCCGTCTTAGACCTGCATTTCAAAAAAGATGATTATCACTCTTGAGAGAATACATCAGTGAAAAAAGAGAAGGAATGACTTAAGAGACGTCTCTCCTGCATCTGTAGATTTGGATTTTATGATTTTTTTTTTTATAATCCTGCCGAAATGTGTGAAGGACAGACAAAAGAGTAGGAAGGGCAGGAGGAGAGGTATGAATGAGGAGGAACCAAAGGAAACTTAAGAAACCAGCTGGCATGTAACTCCCCAGTGGTTTCAGAATAAGTGATCTCAAAGCAGGATGATGCTTCACCAAATAGAGAAGTCATAGCCTGTGCTTTGCTTTTTTTTTTTTATTATTATTCTGTTCTACCGTGTCTGTCACTACTGTATCTGGCTTTCTGTCAAGATTCAGTTTAATAGGTTAACTGCTGCAAGAGGAAAAATAAAAACATCTCAACTCAGCTGATGTAGGAAAGGAGTTTATGGGACTATGTACTTACAGAGTAAGAAAAGCAGGACACAGTAGGAAGTCAAGATGATAGCACCTTTGGCAATGACACCTGAGGTGACTACTACGTGCTGTTTGTGCTAAACCCTACTGGGACAGCAAAGCAGACTCTGCCCTCAAAGCGCCATGGGCTGCTCTCAGCTTGGTTTAAAGGGATGTCAGCAAGATCTGCTATGAGTTCTCAGTCATCTGCAGTGCTGGTCAGTGCAGAGATTTGGGCACAGTGGACACGGGGCTTATGTCAGACTTGTTACTGAAGCAGACGCCAGCAGTCAGCAGCACTGCACCACGTGATCCAAGTGTAGAAACCCATGCTGAGCAACCCCATGCAGGCAGAGCAGAGGTGGTTCACTCACTGGATCTTAGCCTGAGATACTGCCAAATGCTACACAGCCCTTATGCACATTACAAAACAATATGGTTTTGCTGTTCTCCCACAGAGTCATGCTAGATTAGAAATTTTCCTGTTCAAGCACAAAGCAGAACATTTGTGAATATAGGAAGCCTTCTATTTATTATAAATTCAATCTCTATTATTGTAATGTTTCAACAAGTTTTTTAACTTAAATCTGCCAGTGTCACACACATGTGTGTGTGTATTTATTTTTTTCACAGAATTCCAAATCATACTTTTGGTGCAAGGCCATCAATAACCCCATGTGCTTCAGAGAGTAGGTAATCCTTTAGGCGTAGAAACAGAAGACAGATTTGCTTCCAATTGTGAGCTCATTCCTAGGTCACTATTGAAAGCAGAGAGAGAAACGTGCTCCAAAATAAACAACATTTTGAACTCAAAAGCATTTTTCTTTTAGGGTGCCCAGCTATGCATAAAGGAATTCCTTCAAATTCTACTTAACTATTCTGAGGGCTTATTCATTTTTCTAGGGTACTGTGAGCATATACTGACTCCATGACACTTCTTGAGTAGGAAGGTTTGAAAGAAATAAGTAACCAGATCCATTATAGGTTTGTAGTTGAAGCTGCTCTGGGGGGCAGTGGTGGGAAACAAAACCAGCTCTGAACATTGGAAATATTAAAGAACTTGACTTAGGGAGCCAGACAAACCCAAAGAAGTGCCAGAGTTTCATTTTTCCTAACCTCCATTTCTGCAGTAATTATCACGTAGCACGTAACACTGTGTAGACTTCTATTCATGGGCTTTGTGAATCTTCTTCCAATTACACGAGATGCAGTTTCAGGTAGGCTGCATGAAATCAATTAATGAAAACTCCAAATTAGTTACCCTTAAATAAATCAAATAATCTGTTAGCAGAAGTTTTTCTCCCAATCCTTTTGCATTTGTGCTCTATCACTCCTCTAATTCACTAGAATCATCTTTTGTTGGTGCCAAAGTTATTTCATCTAATATCTTTTCACATCCCTGAAAACACCCACCAAGACCTACCAGGACGATTGCTCATGCTGCTGAGTTTATTGCTGTTCCCTGTTTGGAGTTTGTATGTGTCTTCTAGTGCACCATAATTGACAGATTTGTAGAGTTGCCCTTGTTTGATCATTCTGTCTCTTACTAAGAGAAAAGGCACACTTACTTGTGAAGGCCACACATGTGAGAAGTTCCATCTTGTGTGGTACCAGATGACAACTTCCTTGGGGGGACTGCTAAACAGAATGAGGGATTTCTCTGGCAGAGGAAATCTGACAAGAAAAATAATCTGTTTTCCAGTGACTCAACTTCCACTCAAAGACAAAACTGCCTTCTGAAATCCAGGTCGGCAAATGATGAGTTATGCTTCTGATGTCAAGGTAGCTGACAGATGGGAGTGGGAGGAGATAAAGACTGTCACTGTGCCATGGAACAAATGGTTCTCTGACATTTACAGGACAACTTGTTCTGTCAGTTAAACTTCATTTTACCTCACTAGGAAAAAAAGCAAATAAGCATGACAAAAAGGCTCAATTCCCTCTGTACAGATTGTATGGATTCCCTAATTCACCATTTAGTTCCTAAGGCTTCTGATCTGCAAGTTCTCAAATTCACAATTTGTAACTCATTACACAAGTGCCTGTGAGAAAATAATTGTCTTGCTGATGGAATAGCACTCCACCTTCCACTGTCACAGTGCAAGCATCCCACCTGTCACACCAGGAAACATGACAGCTGTCCAGCTACCCTTAGATCTGCTTCAAAAGCTTTTATTGTAAGCTGATGTACATACATCTTAAAGCTTAGAAGCTTGTTCTACGGCACTTCTATAAGCTGGTAGCCCTTCCTGTGCATAATGACCTTTGCTTTGCTCTCACTTTGACCTGATGGTACCATTCCCACCATACCTCAGGCCTCAGCAAGAATTGCATTAGTCAAAATGTGAGCAGGAACAGTCAAAAACGGCATGAAGTTACTTGGTTTATGAAGAGGCAAAACAAATGTGTGGACAGGATCTGAAATCATCAGTGGAGGAGTCTGATAGAAAAAACAGATTAATTCAGGCTGAAGACCAGAACACTGTCTTATACAATTGGTTATAGTTGAAGTTGTTTTTCCTTAGAAATATCATGCTCCTCTATTTAAGTGAAAATTTGCGAGCTTGAAACAATGGATAGAATGAAAAGGTCAAGGAATAAGAAAAGTCATTCATACATTTATGTTTCAGAAAGCATAGTGTCACATTACCCCCCTGATTCCATTCTATTTAGGACCAAGAATGCTTATGGGGGTTGAAAGCTGCGTCCACTTCCTCCCAAATGAATGCAAAGGAAGCGTGTCTTACATGCACTTCCTCCCATCCATCCATCTGCCTTGGAGACAAGAAGCGGCCTCCATCCAACTCATGCAATGATCTGCTCTTGAATATCTTTCAAAATGTGGTGCCAAATAAACAGATTAACCAACCAACCAAACAAAAAAACAAGTAGGGAAAGAAGTGATGGGGCTTCCCCACATAGAGATTTCTTAATCCCCAGCTCTCTGACTGTACCCAACATCTGCGTCTCAGCCATTGTAACTCATCTCATGATCATTTTATAAGACTACAATTTCAGTTATTAAGATTAATAAAATAATAATGTAGTTATGGGGAAGAAACAAACCCTAATGACTTACATACATTAAATTCAATAAGTATGTCAAGGCTGATGGAACAAAACATGTTTAAACAGAAGCGTCTCTACTGCATCCCATTATCAGAGCTCGGACATAGTAGTAACATCAAAGTTTTCAGAGAGAGGGGATTTGACAAGAGACCATTCCCATGATGTCCTCATAAAGGAAGGTTTTGTAAGTGATTTCTTGGCTTGTTCATTTCATGGTAGAGACTCCCCTGAACTTTCAGAAAGAGAATGGTTTTATTTTCATTCAGTGCCAGGCAAGAGAAATGGATCACTCTTGTCATGGCAGCATACATTTTCTGGAATTATTCTTCACACTATCTTCCTTTGACTTTTCTTCTTCAGGAGTAATTGCAATAGGTTTCTCCACTACAGTCAGCCTTCATTTTTTTGATCTTTCTCTTTAAACAGCTGTCAAGTCTCCTGTGAATCACTTCTATTGAAGATTAATAAGGTGCTGAAACGAGCTGCTCAGGGAGGTGGTTGACTCACCATCCCTAGAGGTTTTCAAGAAACATTTAGATGTAGTAAGAAGGGACATTGTTTAGTGGGTAAACACTGGTGATAGGTGGATGGCTGGACTAAATGATCTGGAGGTCGTACCCAGCCTTGGTGATTCCCTGATTCTATGATTACTGAAGTTAAAAACAATGATGTAATGAGACTGAGGAAACATATGTTGAATTTCCCAGTATATGGCAATCAAACGGGTTTAGCACCAATTGTCCTTAAGAGGTTAAATGAAGAGTTCACTGATAGCTCACGATCTCCTAAGGTTTTTGCACTACACTGTGGCAGGTCAGGACTGTAGACTTCAGCCTGAATGCTTACGCTACCTACTACCCACCTACCTGATGGATAGATATTCTGCTGAGAATGGAAAAGAGGCCACCTGGTTCCATAGGTAGGCAAACACAAAGGCAGATTTGTACTTGTTTGAAACAGGCTCTCATTGTTACAAGCACTGAATGATCATAGAGGGGATTTAAGATGTTTGCTACTGTTAACAAACAATACAGCATTCTAAAGCTCATTTGTATTGTTTCAACAGTTTCAGAGATGACAATATTTCCTCTGCTAACATTCTCCTTTGTTCAGCCTCTGTAGGAATACACTGAACTCTTAACTCTCCCTTCTTGCACTGCCCTCACGCTCTGCGGAGCAACTTTCAACACTTGTGCCTGCCTTACAACAGAAACCTGGAGAGTCAGTTGAACAACCTATAATATGTTATTTACTGCCAAAGTGCTCTCAGCATGGTCTCCCTTGGGGTGAGAGATATTCATCCTGGGACCTCTGGACGATATATACATATATACATACACACACGGACTACACATATATGTATATGTGGGGACACTATATATATACAGATGTATATGTATACACATGTGTGTATGTGGGGACACTGTATATATATATATATATATATATACACATGCGTGTGTGTGGGGACACACTGCACATATGTATATATATAAATATA
>NW_024962252.1:84435389-84477336 GCF_019238085.1 Lagopus leucura | reverse complement strand
TGAACTGTTGTATTCTCTGATCTTGTTAAAATCCCCCCTGCAAAAAACTTGCCTATCTCCCATCCAGCCACAGTTGTCACCAAAACAAATTACCACCTTGCATTACCAATGGTTCAAACAGCTTCCTGGTAGAAACGGCAGGAGGAACAGAAAATGGTGCAAATCTCTAAATGATGTACCATCACTCAAATGTTAAAACTGTACTTGTGAACAACTGCAATTAGAGTTGGGCCAGGGCAAAGTTAGCTCAGCTGCTTCTGAACACACCTGTTTCAATTTAATTTGTAATTAAGAAGCCTAGGGCACCAGAGGAAAAAAAAAAAAAAAAAAAAAAAAAAAAGCTTTTCAGTTACTATTTCAAACAGCAGAGATTTCATGTGCCATTTAAAATCCTGTTTTTCAGAACAGACTGCTGACTTGCTAACGCTAGCAGAATGAAATAAAGGAAAATATTTTTAGCAGCAGGAAGTTGTTACTTGCTACTGCCAATTACATGCCTTGTACTTGAACAGTGACATTTTTCCCCCTTTGCTTATTCCTGAAGATAGGTAAAAGCTGGCTTAGGTCTCCGTGCATGAGAATTTGAACAAAACTCTTAGTCCCCTTGAGCTGGCCGACACTTTTGGAGTCATAGCCAATACTGGCAACAATCTGCTGTGACAGA
The DNA here is from genome assembly GCF_019238085.1 of Lagopus leucura. Classification (NCBI taxonomy): domain Eukaryota; kingdom Metazoa; phylum Chordata; class Aves; order Galliformes; family Phasianidae; genus Lagopus; species Lagopus leucura. The sequence goes on along the minus strand of NW_024962252.1, from coordinate 84,476,672 downwards.
GCAAACAACAGTGTCCTAGATCCACTCTTCAGAAAAGGGGGAAGGAGAAGATTAAGCAAGAGACTTGGATCTATTGACTTTGGCAAAAGGCTGAATACCTTGTCATGCTAATAAAATTACTGAATTTGGGGGAGGAGAAATCAGGGCAGAGGGGGAGAAATAAGAAAAAGCATAAAAATTACATAAGAATATTTATACTCTGAGTTAATTTATCAAGCTGACACAAAGATGAATCATCCACCATTAAAATGGACACAAGGTTTCTTTATATCACAATTATTATTTACAACTCGTCTAAATGTTCATGGAGGAGTCAAATATCCTCATCTTTTAATTTAAAATGTGATCTTGCAAGCCAAAATAGAACTGTTGGCAAAACTAAGTTTCTACAGGAATAGTGCCCAAAGAATGATTTCTTCAAAAACAGGATATCTTACCAGGGATCATGGCACTTTTTTTTTTTTTTTTTTTTTTTAAACCTACAGAGTGAGATACACAGGGCTCAAGGAACTCACATAAAACTAGGACTCTAAGAAACGCCACAATGACACAAAGCAATACCAAGGGCCTGTGGTGTAGACAGACATTTGCTACTTTTGACTCATTTGAAAACTCTATCACAAAGATCAGTTATTTTTCTGAAGTACCATACAACTCTGCTTTGACACATTAATTCCCACATACCCAAATTTCTCGTGAAGCCAATACAGTTGCTCTAAGTTAACTAATCTGAATTGTACATGGAAAGGTAAATGTCCATTATTTAACCACTGCTCTCTACTCTACTTTTAAACCAGTGGACGCAACCATAGCATTGTGTTCTGAGGTTGACAAGTATGCAAAAAAAGAAATAAGTATCTTAGAAACGCTCAACTTTACTTCCTGAATATTGTTTGGATAATCTAAGACAGTTTTTAATACTAACAGTCATTACGTCAATAGACTGACAAGGATATGTATTTAAAAACTGTACAAGAAAACAAAAAAAGAAATCCATATGATAAAGTGGGTGTTAGTAGCCAGCACCATCAAGTCACTATTGAACTCTATGGAATATAACAGCATCTACCTGAATGTGTGCCTATATAAACCCGCAAACAATAGTAAATACATGAATACTACATCTTTTATTCATTTGACTTTTCAGCTTCAATAGGCAACTTCTTTAGAATCCAGGTTTTAAGTTCTTCTATTTCATTTCTGTTTAACTCATGATTGAGGTTTGGAAAAGTATGAAGAGAAGTTGATACTCCCAGTGACTTTAACATCTTGTTCGTTTCTTCACCCCAAGAATACAGAACTAGGTCATCAGCAGTTCCATGACACTGAAATAACTCTGGAAGAACACTTTCATTTCTTTTCAAAGCCTAGGTGGAGAAGAAACACTGTGTAACACATCGCCATACATTTTCAAAGAATATTTACAATTACATGCTGACAATTTACATAACACTTCAATTTACTAACCTGCCTATTAGTGCAGATATTGTACTGTCTCTATAAAAGCAAACTAAGAAATGTTGCAGGAAAAAAAAACTGCATTTCAAGTTCCAGTGGTAAGTCTTAACTAATGATAAGGCTTAAATTTAAGACTATGTCCCTTTCCAAACAAGAGAAAGGAAATAAATTCATGGCAGCAGATGGAGCCAATGAGCATTGTAATTCACTATAAATTTTCAAAGAGCAGTTACACCTTACATGGACTCTAAAAACTACTGACAACTTTCAAAGCATTTAGTTTGTTAATTCTCTTTCTGCATTGATTTAGTCTGAAAAAAGTAGTTGTGCTGTCTGTTCAAAAAGCAACAAAACATTATGTAAGGACAGTTTTAAAGCCTTATTTCTCTAACGCTCTTCTTACCTGTTTAAAGGAAATGTAAGTTTAGAATGTTAATCTAATATCTCAGATGCAGAAACATGCTATATTTGATTTTAATTATCACGCTTTTCTTTAAGCCAAGCAACATTACTGTAAAAACTTTTCACACTCACCTCATATACAGCAGAATCTTTATTGAGAAAACTAGACAGTGCAAAGACTCCTGCCAGATCTTGATGAAACCTATATGCTAAATGCATTGCCATTCCACCTCCCATAGAAAAGCCTCCTATGATGGAACAAAACAAACAAATACAGGATTTTACAATACATTTGTAATCCACTTCGATTGTTTTTATCTTCAGACCTTTTATGCATAATGCAACAGAAAACTATATTGTTATCTTGTTACTTAAACATCTTAAATCGAAAGTTGATTCAATTCAGAAGTTGGACAGCTAAAGAGCCACTACAATTTCATCACTAGGTAAGAAAAAACAAACCAAAACACTCTGACTTTAGAAGTTGTTTGCATATGTCCTATTTCAGATACTTGAACGTTATGTATATATATTTGTATATGAATAAAGCAAAATCCTATGAACAAAATTCTCCTGTTTTTAAGGTTAATACAATTTAAGCATAAAAGACCTGTTTTGCTGTTGTATATAACCAATAAACACTCACATTAAGCTACTCAGAGTTCGAGGCTTTTTGTTGTTGTTACTCTTAAAATAGACAACAAATAGGAAAAAAAACAGTGAGGTAGCCCACCTCAGTTTATAGAATCATTTATGTTGTAAGGGACCTCAAAGATTCAACACCCCTACCAATCAACAGGGGCAACTGAGTTCTAAGAAGATCTCTGATCTAACAGCCTTCTGTTAAGTACCTATCTTAAACTGCACTACTTTCTTACGCAAGAATTCCTCAGGGATGATTTTTACATGACAAATACTCATTAGTAAAGAAGTCCAGACCACTGCATTACTTCACAAAGGCGTAGTAGGTAAGGTACTACACTGACTGCATCCAGATAACGACTAGCATGAAGAATGATTGGCTGGCTAAAACATCTCTAGCACACAGATAACTGGCAGAAAGGTTGTGACAGCAGCCATGCTCAGAACAGCGCAAGTACACGTGTACTAATGAAATCATTAGTTTATACCAAGCTGTTAACTAGTGTTAATTAGTAGCAAAATTCTGTATCCAAATGTTAATTAGTAGCAAAATTCTGTATCCAGACCTTTTAATGCAGAAGACCTGGAGATACAGCTTGAAGGAAAAATAAAAGTAGACAAAACATGCACCCAATTAACTTAGTCTTCTGAAGTGATCAAATGGAGATGTGAAAATGAACAAAGCTCTTCTGTAAGGACTATGCGAGCCCTCTGTTTTGAGTTTGTTCTGTTGTACACTTAAGTTTCATATTCATACCAGTTCCTGTACAAAACTCAACAAGTGCAATGGCTCTTCAGTACTGAAACTGAGTCCAGTGATATTCAACTTTGATACTTCATTGGCTGCTGCAACCACATGCAATATCCTTGGGGCACACAAGCTCAGAAGCAGAAAATGCTGCATTCTGTAATTATTATTTGGTCATAGAGAGACAGCCTTGAACAGGGAAGCGTCCTCCAGTAAATATAATTGTAGGTCCCACAAGGTCTAAGACCATTCTAGCTCACAGAACATCTTGTATTGTAACTGGAAGATCTGGCTTAACTTGTGTAGAAATTTTCCTACAAGCACTAGACTAATCCAATCAATGTGTTCAGCTTCTCTTGTTCATACAATAGTATTTTTAATTTCTCATCAATTTGCGATCAGAATTTCTATTGAATTCCTGTTTCTTCTTTCTAGCTACTGTCATCTTGTAGTCCTGAGGTGAATATGATCACCGAAGTATCTCACTTTAACATGAATGTCAGGGAGAAAGAAGAACACACAGTCTGGAACACTAGAGTCTAGCCTTCCTTTACAAACACGACCATCAGTTGAATCAGGTGAGTTGTATCTTCAAACTGGAAGATACAGCTGGAATCCCGTACCAATATGCAGGGGAGCTGATAATACCCTGATACTTATCTCTGGTAAATAAAGACAGGATATGCTGTTTAAACTAAAGGTTGATTTCAAGGGTAACGTTAAAAGTAATATGCCTAAGTACTCTGTGGCAGTTCAGAAACACAGGTAGTTGAAGGATGCATGAGTAAGTAAATCCAAAACACAAACTTCACACAGTTCACATCATCTGAAGTTCTGAAGAAACTTTTCCTCACAAAAATACTGAAAACATCACTGCAAGCCTTTCATCTGCATCATCACTCCCCACCAGACAAGTTCTTTCATATGTATGAGGATTCAACAATGAAAAAGATCATGTTGCAAAAGACTCATAGAATAACCCCCAAAATTTCAACCCCACTAACCCCACATTCACAGAGAGAAAAATAAAGCCTGTGGAAGTACCTACAAATACAGCAAGTTACACAGCTATCACATAAATAACATCGTGTATGGAGCTGAGTTTTTCTGTATTCTCTTCTGTGAAACCTCATCATTTCCTCCCTTTTCTTTTCATCAGTCTGAATGACATTATTACGTCAGTCCTCTGCAAGATGAACTTTTATATTATAATAGTTTACAAAAAAAGTGCAGATATGCTTTGCCCACACAGAAAATAAAGCCTGCTTTGAATGTTTTTGAATACAAAAAAGTTTGCATTGAAAACTCATTACTAGTTTGTAAATGATTTAATCTAAAATTTTGTACTGAGTTAGTCACAGTCTGGCAACCCTATCAGCAATTACTCACTAGCAGTCTTTGACAATGCAGTCACCTTCTGTTTAGAAGAATATTAGGTAATGGTTCTTTCATGTGGCTCATACTACTATAAGAAAAATGTAATACAAAGGACAGCTAGCTCTTTGAAATTGGTTTTCCAGAAGAAAACCTGAATTTTATCACTGAACACCACAATAATCAGTAAAGACACACCACGTAGTAAATACTTTGAAACAATCTGAATAAGCATTTGCCGTTGGAAGCAAACCTCAACTACAAGAAGCATGATACTGTACATGTAAATTTGACATAATGCCAAAAAAAGGTATGAAACTACTACAGGAATTCAGGTTTCAGATTAAGGAAAAATATTACAAGATATTACAAGGAATAATGTATGAAGTGACAGAACACACGCAACACAGAGAAGTACAAGATGCTTATATACACTCATCATCTCAGCATAACCAATACCTAGATTCTACAGCATTGTTAAGATTGTCATGAATTAATCAAGACAAAAAATCACACTGCAGCATTTTACCTCAGATAGGCAAGACCTTCTCTTGAGATAAATGTATATGCCAGAACAGAAAGGCTGTGAACAAAGTTCAGATTTTACTAACATGCTTTTACAGAAAACCTGTGTTCATTTTCTATTTTTTTCACTTCATATCTATTTTTTAAAGAGATGTGCAATCAATAACTAAAAAATTAAGCAACGGAGGAGCATTGTTTCTTAGTATTATGTTGTCTGCTATACAAAAGAGGTTTAGGCACAAGCTAAGTAAGCATAAGCACATATAAAACAGGTTCAATTCAGTAGAGCAGGTTCCTCTAACAAAGAAACTTCACTCAAACATGCATTTATGACCTCAAATCTGCTTCTGTGTAGTCTGGTTTCTAGGTAAGACCTACCCCTGCAATGAAAATAAAGTTGCTTGTAATTTGCTTTGTTAATTAAGAAAAATTTTTTGCTAATCACAAAAGATCTGTTGAAATCAAGGGGATTTCACACTTCCAAATTAAAGAGTGTGAATCAGAAGGAAACTCCCAAGGTCTACTTTATTAATAACAAAACATTCTTGACTGGAATAACATGTAGCAGTACTAAGAAAATACCCCAACCATACGGTGATATAACACTGAAGAGAGAATGAATTGCTTGTATGTAATTTATTCATGCTTGAAAAAACCAAACTTTTATCGCTACTGCCACTTTTCAGTGATAAAACCATTTTAGATTTTATAAGTAGCCTAAAGAACATTCTAAAGGTAAAGGTCTTTGTATAAAGCCTTGAGCACACTTGTGCTATGGATATTGATTTCTATTAATTTTCTCATTATTTCTATCAGTTTGAAATAATAATGTGGTTTGTGACGGTGCTTTAATATTATGTTCAGGAAACCAAATATTTATCTACTGTCACACTTCATTTTTATTCATTTCTTTGTATTAAGTAAAACAACATTTGAGTTTGTATCCAAGAAAGTGAATAAACATTATCTAGTACAAAGGTTTATTTTGCTCCCTCCCTCTCAAGCATTCGGTGTACAGGAGAGAACGTTAACTGTCTTCTCTGTGCTGCACTTAGTACCTGCAATGATTCATTCCTGAATTCAGGAAGCTTTTCACATTTTCCTAGGGGAATGAAAACTTAAACAGTTTCAATACTGTTGATTCCTTCTTGATTTATAAATCTGGCAGTAAAATCATAAAAATGGTTTGAACTGACAGAGACCTTTACCATCGAGTTCCAACTTTCTGCCCATAACATCAAATTCCACATGGCCCCATCCAACCTGGCCTTGAACACTTTCAGGATTGGGACATCCACAGCTTCTCTGGGCAACCTGGTCCAGTGCCCCACCACCTTTGCAATAAAGAATATTTTACTAATACCTAATCTAAATCTACTCTTTTAAAGTCATTATTCCTTGTATTACCTAAAGAGACTCCGATAGAGCCTCTCCCCATCTTTCTTGTAAACCTATAGGATCATATGGAATTACAGACTAGTTTGTGTTGGAAAGCACCTTGAAGTCCATCTGGTTCCAACCTCTTGAGTTTGTGATTTTCCAAGAGCCTCTTGTTTACCCATACAGGCTTCCTGGACTTTCTGACTTTGTCTTTCTTAGGATTCAACACTCCAGAGTCTGGAGGAGATGACCCTTGAACAGCAAACCAGTTTTCTTGCACCCCTCCTCTCTCCAGGGCTTTTTCACAAGGGACTCGACCTGAAAAAGCCAAATTATGCTCTCAAGTCCAGGACTGCAAGCTTGTTGTGAGCCTCTTCATTGCCCAAAGTATCTTGAACTTCACTAATTCACGGCCACTGAAGCTGTCCTTGAGCTTCACATTCCCCACAAGTCACACTTCAGCAAGACACAAGGTCCAGCACAGCACCTCTCCTCTTTTGCTCCCCTATTATTTGGAGAAGGAAGCCTTAATCATTTTGTTACATGTACTGATTATGGCGATTTACAAAACAGTGAACCAGGTCATTTTTAAGTCTTTCCCATATGATTATTAAAAAGTGATTAAAGCTGTTTTTTCCCCAGTAAAAATCACAGTGGCAGGAAACAATTTTAATTATTAATCACATTTTTACATCAGTTCTGACATGCACATGGTGTGCAGATCTGCTATTTGTGGAGACAAAGCACGAACTCCTCTCTCATGAGTTACTGTTGCAGAATTAGAAACTAGTTCATTATAGCAAGCGTAGGAAAAGTGGCTAAGCACAGACTTATAACACAAGGATACAGATTTGGATGTAGGAGTGGGTTTTGAAGTGCTTATTTTAACTATTAGAGAAACAAAAGAAGAAATATTGTTTATTTTTCATCTACCCTGTATTTCTTCAGATTTGTCAGCGCAGCTTTGGCAACAAAGTGGCAAGAGATGAATGTCACAGCATCTGTACCAGCACTGTGAAACAGAGACAATTACCCTCCTGTTCTGTTGGGCTACACCAGCAGCTGGCAATTGCCTTTGCTCATTCTGTTATCATCACAATATATTACATGCTCTTGCCTAGTTTTCTTTTTGTTTTCATACCATTTTTCATTCTCCATTTCTCCTTTTTGAAATTTCAACTTACAGTTGCTTTAATCAGTTTATTATCATGAATTTTCCTAAAGCTACATTTCAGTTTACTTTCTGCTCTCCCTAAGGACTTTCTGTGATTTACCTTCTATTAATGGTAACAGCAAATCCTTGTTCTACACATCAACTGCAAAGAAGCTGACTTTCTGTTCTGACCTTCCTTTTTCCATATATGAATGCAAGTATTATATGCATTTAACAGTGCTCATATATGAATATCAGAGAAGAGTACAAATATACCAGTGAAACAGCAAATTCCCTTTCCACAAAAGTCCCAGAACACTGCTCCTGTGTAAGTGCTTTAACATGTACTTCATCTCAAGTGAATTTCCTTGTATCATCCTTTTTCTCCTTTATTTTTGGAACTTCACTAACCATTAAACTTACAAACTAGCAGGACTGAAATGAATGGATTAACCCCTAACAGCATTTCTATTCTGTTTGTTACTCACTGTCTTTACAAGAACAAAGACAAATTCCCTTGACTGGCTCAGCCACTTCCTGTACTCTGGAATAAATTTGCTATTCAACTTTCCCACTATAAAAATACCAGCATATTTGAATGTGTATTTAAGTGACACAAGTTTTACAGTCTTCTTGTAAAAAGTATACAGCAGTTTCTGAAGCATCACTTTAGTTAAACAATAATCTCATTGTGTATTTTCAACTGAAGTACGTGGTAGAATAGAATATAAGCAGTCAACGTTCAGAACTAGAAGAAAAGTAAAAGCCATGAAGTCTCAAAGGAGTTTTCATTCAGATGCTACCCTACCAGAGCTAAGGATCTGGCCACACCTCAAATATGTTCATGATTGTTTCTGATAATGACAATATAGCACTCCCACCACACCTAGCTGTATTTTTTACACTCAGCTCAGTCTGGTAACATTGAGGTTGATTTCTGAAATACCTTTATCTGTAGACCTCATAGCCCATGTGTTACGGTGCCTAGCTTAGAGACATGTACCTCTTCTCCCTCCTCCTGGCTATAACCAGCAGTAATGGGAAAGATGCATGATGACAGAAGATACTCCAAAATCATCTTTTCTCCAACCAAGAAAAGCTTTAATTTGCTTTACAAGAGGAGCAGAAGAGGAGTACCCTTGAGGCCAAATCAGAACGAAAGAAGGGAAGAAAATTAGGTGAAAGAGCACTAGGGAAAAAAGATCATTAAACATGCATCAAGAAAAATGAATTTAGAAAACTTGCTTTCCAACTCCTGCCATTTATCTCTCAGCTTTGCTTGCTACTCCCATCTATACATTTTTATTACCTCATGCCTTTGATTCGTCCATGCAACCTGGTATATACTTGCAAACTCATCTGGAATGCTAATCCTTCTCTCCTTTCAACTCTCTCCTTAAAAAAAATGGAACATTTATTTTGCTTCACTGCAGAAAGTACTATCTATGACTCAAATACCAAACCTCTGGCAAATATGTACTGTGCTGCTTGCAGTAAAAATACTTATCTTCTGTAAAACAGAGGACCTTAAGAAGAATTATAAATGAGATGACATTAACGCTGTCTACTAGGAAAGGCTTACACTAGGGAAAGGTTTAAAACAGAAAAACCAGGAGAGTGATTCTAGGTTGATGTGGGAAAGTTGTAATTCGAGATCTTTTAGTAAAAAAAAAAAGACAGAAAAGCAATGGTAAGGATTTGCTTAAGTAGCACTGAATCTGCACTGACATATGAAGATGGATTAGAGAACTTGACCTTGTTAAGCCTTTCTCTTCTATGACCCCATAGGCACAGATGTGAAGTAAGTGCATGTCAACGTGCACTCTGTGGCACGTCTCAAAGTAGTTCACGCTGTGTTTTAATGAATTATTGTTGATATTTTATCTTCTCATATTTACAGAATCTTCTCTCTGGGATGTCAAAGCAAAGGTTTTTCCTCCCCATCTTATTCTCACACACACTGAGAAATGGAAATGCTAATATTTACAAGAGGCACAGAACTTTCATGTTACTTCCACCATGGTTCAGTAGCTGTGTAAGAAGTCTAGCAATAAACAAAAGTGGTTGTGTGTCTTGTTATTGTTACAGTACAAGGGGTCAGGAATCATGTGTGTGTGTTTTGGCACACAGTCAAATCTACAGGACTGTTATTGGAAGTTTATTTTCACTGGCTGCTTACACAAGTGACTACAGGTGGCAGAGCCCCACTGTGCTTGGATCAGCATTTCTGTACTACACAAAAACTGACCTGTAAAGTAGGGAAGAAGTACTCAATCAAGAACAATAGAGAACAAAAAGATGGGCTTTCACTGAAACAGCTGACTAAAGTGAACCGTAGTCATGTGCAGCATAAGGAAAAGTGTCTATTTCTATCAAGCTTCAGCATATTCATGAGTAAGACTGCTTAAATACTTGGCATTTTCCACACAAGTCATTTTATAGTACACCAGCACTCTGGAAGTGATGTGTGTTGCTTTGGAAGTTAAAAAACACACACAAAAAAAGATCCACCATCACCTGAAAATTAACTCTGTTTTAAGTAGAAAATGAAATGATTGTCCCACATTTTAAAATGCTATTTACTTAATTAATTTAATGATGAATTCAGAGATAATACAGAATGATCACAACCAGCTTTTAAGAAGGGGTACCAATTAAGAGTCAGAATTTGACTAATTCTTATCACGCTCTTATCTCCAATGTCAAATAACTTTTGAGGTCATTTGCAAGAAGTGCTTCAGCCAGGAGAACCAGAAATGTAACTCAAAAGGGCTGTTTACCTCGAGTCTTCAATTATCAAATTCAAGGAATGATCACTATATCTAAATATATTCTAAATATATATTCTAAATATAATTATTTAGAATAAGGAATATTTCAAAGTCTTCCTTCTTTCTCCTTATGAAGTCAGAGGAATAAAATCCTGAGTGAATAAGTTTACCTCTTTTAAAAGACTTCTGCACTGACACAAAAGAAATGCAGACTATCAGGAAAAGAACGGGCAGATGAGCTATGTACCACTGCATGCTGGTTGATTTTAATAACAATTCACCTCCAGTGAATTAAGCAATTTAGTTGTTTTCTTTAGAAGTAAATACACAGTGCAGCTGTTTAAAAAAATGCTGTAATGTTTTTTTTGACATAGCGTACTCTGACTTCATCCTTAGTTTCAGGGTTCAGCTCTACTGGCAGCTGCTTTTGGATTTCAGAGCTAACCGTGCTACCCAAAGTAACAGCATAGGATGTCATTTCTCTCAGAACATACGATCTTGTTGTACCCACAGTCTTCAGCCTGGTGGAAAGTTTGATTGCTCCAGAAGGAGAATCATCCCCTAGAACACCTGATGATGGGCTGCTCATTTCCACCATTTGAGTATCTTCCCCCTTCCTGCTTGCCTAACACCTAGCTTGCAATCATCTAACAATATCTGACACTCATCCTCAGCCTGTAATTTCTAGTCCACCATTCTATATAAAACCATAACCTTCAATCTTGCTATCCTCCTCATAGTTATTTCGTTTTCTTTCCACTCATTAAAACACCCACTTATTGCAAAATATAAAGTCCCAAAACCCAGTTTTCCACAAACCTTTAATACGTATCTCATTCTCTGTAACTCTCCTCCCTGCTCATGCAACTGTTCTTGGCTTCTGTGATGTACCTGAAAAGAACCCCTGCTGCTCTTCAGACTGTTGTCAATTCTCCAGTCCCTTTCTCATATATTTAAGATCTTCCTATTATAGGCTTTATAGATCTGTACAGATGAATTGAATATATCCTCATAATTAACCAGTGGTGTCACACTCTTTTGATGAAAAGTTATAAAGCTACCAAATGCCTTTGCAGGAGTTCTGCTTTTCTGTAAGAAACAGTGCCAGAATATGTTAAACTATTTCAAGAAGGCCTATCTAAAACTACCAAGTATGTTCCATTACAGACTCTCACTGATATTAAAATCAACTTTTATTCATAGAATCCTCACAAGATCTCTTGAGCTTCAGTCTCCATTGCATCCCATTCTCATTAACCATTACAACCTGCACAGAGAGAAGGCACAAAGTTCTTGTGGAAGAACACAAAGTCTTGCACAGCCATGTGTGACAACTCTTTTTCCACTAGTTAATTTTTCTTATATATTTACACAGGCTCCTCACCTCTGTACTCTGACTGGAACTGATTCAGGGCTGCCTTATTTTGTTTGTTACATGAAAATTAGATTCACTAGGATGAAGCACCTGTTACAAACAAACAGCAACTTTCTTGAGAAGCCTGAAGCCAAAGTTCTTCAGAGTGAGGAAAACATTAACTTTTTTTTATTTATTTTGCAGACGAGGAATGCAAGTTCACAGAGAGAGACTTCCAAATACATGCTGAAGGAATTGGTGCACATCTACTTTACACTGTTTAAAACTTGTTGAAAGAACAAAAAAAACCAAAACACTTATACTGCAGTGTACTACTGACTTTGAGGGCTACAGAGTAAGGAGAAAAACCTAGTAGCAAACTGGATCTGTAAACAGAACATCTCTCAGCTCACTCTGTGAAAAAGCACCTGCACTTCTTCAGCTGTTTCCAAGCCAGCAGGTATAACACAGGAAAGAGAGATCAAAGACTGTGCTGAAAGCCATCCAAAACAATGCATTCCGCAGCCAGGGCAATAAGCCAGAAAGGGAAAGTAAACAGAGGCCTTCAAAGAGTAACATTGGGCTGGACCAAGAAAACATGTAGGCTGAAGGGCAGTGGCTTCACCACGCAGGAGCTTGATGGCATGATTCACTTGGCCATAAATTTTAAAGTTCCCACATTAGGAGTTTTTTCCCCAACCTGAAATAGTCTGTGGTCTAGAGATGGGACAAGGAGCCAAGGACTCTTGAATTCTCACTCCCTCTCTCATGTAGGCTAGTCCTTTGGCCTCAACTTCTGTGCCTTGATATCCCACTCCCTATTTCACAGAACTACTGTGAAAGCAACTGGAAATCTGTGGAAATGAAGAGTGACAAGGAGATAGACATATGAATGAAATATGACAACTAGCACATAATTTGTTGTCAAGAATAAACCTTTAGCAATGTATAACATTCTATTTGTTTCCCTGTGCATTAACTTAAATCAGAATCTTTAAAGCAGCATGGAAAAGTCCATGACAATTTATATGCTACCTCTGCACTCTCCAAAATACGAGCATCTCTGGCAAAGCATGCCAAAAGTACATCTTTTCACTCACTAAAATGGCTAGAAGCAAAAGGCTGTATTTTCCACTGCTTCCAGTAGAGCACTGCTCACTATGCTTTAAACTGCGATTACAAACGATCATTTCAAATTAAAATAGTTATATATTGCATTTCTGAGGATGCTGCTTGCAGTTAGCCACATTCACCATGTGATATAGGTTTAAATAATGACTGAATGTTCTTGAGGATTGGCTGCTGAAGAAGTTACTTGGCCATAGCAAAATAGGCTCATTGGCTTTTAGAGTGAATTAATTTCCAAGTAAATGATCTCTATGATCTCAACAGTTAGAAGCATTAAAATAAACACATCAAAAATTAAGTCTTACCTATTAGTATCCTGCCCTTTGTGATGCCATTTTTCATCTCATCATTGATCAAATCTGTAAGTTCTTGGCACATAGCATCAATACTCTCAATGTGTTCTGGGCAGTCATTAGAAATTTTATATCTGTCAAACCACACAGTGGAAGTGGCTCCCTTCATAGGTGTGTAAGGCCTATAACAGTGGAAGGAAAGGAAATAAATGATTATTTAAGCATAAGATCAAAAGCTGTCAATATAATCGGTAAATAAAAGTAATAGTTAAGTAAAAGTATTTTGTTATTTGTCCAGCAAAGGAGAGAAGAAATATCTTTCAGCTCTAATTCACTTCACCCCCAATCACTTCGCATTTTCTTGCATTTAAAAGACTGTTTTTCAAGAGTGAAGAAGGCATTTGGCTGCTGTGTAAAACGAACTGACTGAAACTTTTAACGTCAAGGTTGATCAGTTCAGCTAAACACTAATCCTAACCCTGTCAAGAGGTTCTTAATCCCAAAGCCAGGATTGAAATCCTACAGGGAATAGAATGAACTTAAGTAACTGCTCAACAAGGTAACTTTGAAGGAACTAGTGTTACATGATTCAGTTGCCTTATTTTTGTTGAAATTAACAGGACGTGCATATGTCATAAGACAGTACTTGAGCCTTCAAGTACTTCTAAGACATTTATTTCATTATTTCTTACTTCATAAATAAACACAGCCATCTTCACCTTGCTAAGGTAGGTTACTCAGAAGCAATTGAAAGAAGTGCCATGTGCTTACTGGTTGGTGCACAGACAAATTAAAGGCACAGCAATCTTTTTTTTTTTTTTTTTTTTCTCTCTCTCTCTCCACCCTCATACGGTGTTATCAGATTAATATTTTTAAGTACTGCCTAAACCTCACAATCATGAAAGCTCCAATTGAAAGCAGCCTTTTCTTTGTTTTTTAAAAAAGAAGATAAATAGAAATCTGAAATCCCAAGAAAGGTGATCTAACTGCCTTGCAATGGTTTCACAATTTAATACCAAAAATCTTGCTTTGAGATCTATGCTTCAGCTCAAAACCAAGCCCCCTAAAATCCTTAATTGCAATGTCTAATCAGGGGCACATACTTCATTTTTACTTAAGCTTAGGTGAGCTCAGATCAGATTACAATCACTGCCTACAAACAGACAGCTTTTGATAAATCTGTCTGGATGAGAAACCACTGAAAAGCTAATGCTGATTTCTGTGCTCTTCATGTTTTCAGTACTAAGATTAAACAAAAACACAACTACCCTAAAATGAGAAAGGCACTAATTCAATTACTCTCAATGAAACAACAAATTCTGCCTTTATTAATAGCAGAGAGGTTTCATACATTTCATGTGACGTCTACCTCTAAACCACAAATACTGCCACTAGCTGAAGTATGCAAAAAGCTGAATATTACCCGCATTACTCAGTTATACAAGTAAAATATGAAACCACAGATTTTCTTCCACCAGGTGCTATGAACATGAAGTACGTAAGATCCATGACTTAAAAGCTGATAAGCCAAATATAAAGAAAGACAATAAAGAGCAGGCAGGTACACACAGACTGCTCTGTCTCACCTACTTGAGCACAGCTTCTGTCTGTGGAGAACAAAACAATCCACCAATACTCAAGATGGTCAACTTCAGTTGAGTATGTTTAGGCTGTCCTTCATTTACTTAATTCAAAACTAACCATGTACTTAACAACCAGAACTAATATACGTATATGTTTAAATTAGCCCTTACTTGGCCTTTAAAAATGTGTAACCACTAAATTTAAGGAAATACAGTAGAAATATTTCATACACCCAACAAGCTGAAGATAAATGAAAAAATGTTCTTTTAATTCCCTAGCATTAGGGCTGTATCCAGGACCCTTCCCTCATGAATTCTTTGATGCCAAGAAACAAGATTACAAAATTGTTAATTTGCTTATCAGTTTATAAGATTATCCACTCCAGTCAGAAACACCAATATCAGTGAAACCAATGGATTCTCCGGAAGTCTATTGGACAAAGTGCTGTACAGACTAAGCACCTAAACAGAATTTAATTCAATGCTTTAACTTCTCACTTTTACACCAGTCCTGGTAAACATGCTTAGCAGTCAGAGATAGAATATTTTATTTTCTAGTAAAACCAGAGTAACATGAATACGTGAGAAAAAATGTGTAAGGTTATAGCATTAGTACAGGAGGTCAATCAAGGACTTCCATGTAGTGAAGATGTGTTGCATTTCATGGAAAAAATGTATTACAAAAAAATTAAAACACATTTCTGCTTAACTGAAAGACTAAATTTAGAGTCAGTACTAAACCCATGATGCAATTACAATACTTGATCAGAAGTCAAAACTCATGACTTTGCAAGTTCTTCACACTTTCGGATGAAAGACTAATGGGCCTTAATCAAAAGGTAAAGTACCCCCAAGCAAACAGATGAGATTCTTTCAGCTGTCTCAAAAGCATCCATGCAACCACTCTTCATTTCTCAGAAATACATTGAGAATAACTTTTACATAAAGTTGGGAAGTAAGGTTCTTTTAATGGTTCACCCAACTGGCACATCTGTTTTAGTCATTCACCTTGTTCTTTATATAAATCTCTTTATTAGCTGGCACACTACAACTCAGACATTACCACGGTAAACAAATATGCTTGGCACGGAACCATCTGAACAGCTCCAAGAATACAGCATAAAATTTTTTCATACAATTAAACCACAAAAGAAAATTCCTATGTTACATGGACACAAGAGATTGGACCAAAATACACAAAAGCAAAGAAAGAGAGACTGGAGTGAAATCTTCATCTATTAAGCTCAGTATGGTCAGTTAAGGACAGTGTCAAATTGAATGGTCTAAGTTCGCATTTTTTGCTTTCCTAAACTCAAACTAAACTTGTACAGTATTATTCCTAACGCATTTTTCTGTACCTCACTTCTCTTATTATTTTTGAATGGTAGTAAAAACAACTCCATGTCCCTAAAACACAAGCTTTGGAGATTCTGAATAAAAATACACAGCCCAGCCCACAATACAAAGCTTGTTTGTTCTGGTATTTTTTTTTTTAAAGGGTGTGTTTTTGCTTTGCTTGTTAAGCCTCTGGAGCATAAAAAAAAAAAAAAAAAGCAGATTCAAAACCATATCAGAAAACAGGAACCAAGAAACATCCTTCCAGATATATCCAACTTTCAAACATATATCCATTTGAAACAGCTTCCTACAAGTCAAACCAACTGTGTAGCAAAGAGATTGGATGGTAGAGAGACATGGCTAATAGCATTTAAGAAACTGCAAGAACTCTCAGGAAAAGAATCTCTGAAGTGCTTCCTCACATCATTCTAGATATTTTTTCTTAGTACTTGGCAGGTTGTCTTTTTTAAGGGTACATACTGATGCGTAATTCATGCACATGCTTCTTGAAGATAGCATATGAAACCACAGTTCAGGAATATTCTACACACTTACCATCTGAATGTCTCAAATGAACAATTTGTGCTTTAGTAAGTCTAACTGCCATCCTCTTAACCTTTTAAGCATGTACTCTAACACAGAGGTAATGTTTGCTGTTGCAAAATTCCAAAATAACTCCAATCAATCATGTTTTCACAAACTGAAGATAGATGTGCATCTGCTAATGTGGGTTACATACTAACAAGGAAAGTAGAATGAAAGTAGACAGCAATGCCTCCATCTTTTTCCAGCTTTCTGAAGCATGGATTGCACTTTCTATACCTTAATCCTATATAGATTTGTGCTAATAGCTTGAAGTGATCTTAAGTCAACAGGAGCAGAGAGGAAGCAAACACTGGCACACGAAGTTCAAATTTGGATCTAAAAATCATGCAAAGTTGTCTCCAAAATGATACTAGCATATCAATTCAAATAAAAGAACACGTGTTTTGTTTGTTAACCTGTAAATCACTGTCCATCAAACGTTAAGTTACAAGACATAAAAGGATAAAACAAGACAACTAGCTACTTCCAATAAGAAGTGCAGAGTAGCAGACAAGCACACTGATAATCAATAAACATATTTCATTAACTCCTCCTCTTGAGTCACAGTTTTATCACTGTCTTCACATTCATCACTCAGATTCCTCTGCTAATAGTCACATGAAATACAGGCCACTGGTGATGTATTGAAAAAAAAAAATAAAAAAAAAAAGCCTTAAGTTCCAGACAGAAGTTCTGGAGGTATGAGACAGAATTGAGAATCTACAGCAAAGTTAAGCTATAAGATTCAAAGAAAGATACTCAGAAAATTTTGAAATCCATATTTTTGCTTCCTTCCCAAGTTTACCTCCTGTCCAGCTAGGAAGCACTGAGTCACATAAGACACTGTAAAGTTGACTTTTGGAAGTCCATCCTTTCAAGGAAATCTACAGAGCACAGTGCCAGATTATCCAAGATGTAGAAGCAAGTCTCGACTCTGCTAAAGCTGCTTTCATTGAAAAACAAAACAAAACAAAACATTCAATCTTACTCCCTAATCCCAAATTCTGTTTGCATAATCTCACTGGTGACATTAATAAACAACAAAACACCTGGTTATTAAGTCTGCTTTTTAACCTCACTGTCAACCTGAAGCTGAAAGTGAATTTGGAGAAAAAAAAAAAAAAAAAAAGAAAAAAAAAAAACAGGAGGTAGAGGGCAGAGAATCCACACACTCAAACCAGAAGCATTATTCATAGATCTGATCCAAGTTACATCTTATGCTAAATCTGAGGTTCAACACAGCTTAACAATGAAGCTTTACAGTATGGTAATAGCATGAAATGTGCCAGAAATTCAAACAGCTTCAACAAGTACACAAAAAAAGAGTAATCTCCACAAGGAGTAATTCCATCTGTTCAACAGAACATCCTGTGCCTCCTCACTCAACCACATCAGTGTAAACGCAAATGTTTTCAAAACAGTTGTTTTAAATCTCTGCTGCCTGAAATTGTAACAACTGAGCAAATACATAACAGTTACCTGAAGAAACAATGTTTTGATGATTTTCCTTACTCGCAACAAATGTTTCCCGTTCAAAACAGAGGAAGCTTCAAATGCAACTGACATAAAACTCAAACTCAGCAGGTCAGGCAGATTATTTATTTATTAATTGTTTTGCCTTTTTGCTTTGGGGGGAGAGGTGAAAGGATGCCATTTGTGGGGATTTGTTAAAAAAAAAAAAAAATAATAATAATTAGAAAAACAGCAATAACACTGTGGATGAGTAGACTGTAAATGACCATTCCCACCCCATGGGAAAACATTACATATATGCATATCCATGTTTTCCTCACTTAGCAGAAAGTGAGAAATAAAAGGAAGACGCAAAGCTTCTCACAATATGCTTTCATCGTTATCACGCAGAATAGGTCAATTTCTGCTTAGAATGAAAGAACTACCCCATGATACCAACCAAAACCTTTCACTTGTCCCTTAAAATTCTGATTCTAAAAAAACGTTGTGTTACATTTATGAATGAGGTTAGGTCTCACAAAAGCGAGGGATTAATAACACTTGCTTGAGCCAAGCATAGTATGATAGGCACCATGCACGCTCCCTTACACAGCTCTGCCAATCCATCTCAAGTCTGACCTGCAGTACCCCTGCTGCTTTTCCAATCCTAGGCCTCTCGCTAGCAGAGACTGCCAATGGTGCTGAACAGTGCCAAACTGTCTGGTGGTTTTGCAGTATAGCCAAATGGGGACTACGAGGAGATGAAACTCATTTCCACCCGTGAGCAGAGATGCAAACCTAGGTGAAAGGATGGCGACCAGTGCGCATAACGCTGAGCAGCTCACAGCAGCCACAAACTTAGCGACAACAAAAATTAGAATAGTGAAAAAATAGACAAACTCTGCAAAGAATTGTTGGCCTCAGAAAGGTATGTTGAGTGAATGTCAAAAAAGATCCACAAAATAGTCTGAGCGGTATTTATAGTTTACTTTCTGACTTGCAAAAGAAGACTGTCAGAATGGAACGCTAGACAATGCAAAGAATCTTTGACCTAGATTTTTTAAGGGAATTAAAGAAGGTAAGGTATACTTATTAAAACAAGCAGAGCCTAAATGGTTTTAACTTTTCCACGTTAGCTTCTGCAATGCCAATTTAAACTATCACTTTCTATTATAAAAAAAAGTTTAAATTGGGTAGCATTCAGTTCTGATTTAGAAACTCAATAGAAACCTAATTTTTAAGTCACAGCCATAGCAGATGAAACAGTATTTAAAGCTGTAGTCATCCTGACCCAAATAAAAAAAGGAAAAAAAGGAAAGACTTTCCCTTAAATCTATTACTGTAGACGTGGCTTTAGGGATTGCATCAGCTACAAGGGCTACAGTTTGAGATCCCACATTTTAATTAGAAGTCATACATCAGCATTACACGGGAGAAGAAATACAATTCTCTTGTCTTCAGCAAGTTATATCTATGTACGCTAGCACTGTCTTGAAAGAAAGCTAAAGCTGAAAGAAAAACAAATTAAACACATCTATGGATTTTTTAATATCCCAGTTGCCTATGTGACAGAAAGCAAGAACTCCTTAAGAAGAAAAAACTGGAAGTGTAAGTTTGTAAAGCAAGTCACTTGAACAAAATCTTCATGTACCACATTCAGGCACTTCCAAACATAATGCACTTCCAGCTACCACTGCTCTCACTGAGATTTCAAATCCCTGTATTTAGCCATTTTTTAATTTAAATACACTCTTAACCATAGAGATTGTTTGTAACTGTAATTTGCTGTTAGAACACCTACGTATCTTCTAAGTAATTTCTGTTACTTCCAGTCAGGAAACAGGTCAATTGGAGAAACTTCAAAACACTCCAAAGTAATAGGGAAAGTGCAAAAATGCTGCACATACTTTATCTGTTTGGGGGACACATGGAGGATCATCCTCTAGACAGACCCTGAACATTACAAAACGATTAAAGAAAAGTAAGCCTTTAAAAAGGCTAAAGTATTTTACAGAGACCTTCAGAGGTACAAAACAATTTTTATAAAACATAGTTCAGAAATGTTCTGTTGCTTTTACCCACACAAAGAAAGAATTCTAACTAGTGCTTGCTGGACTCGAAGCTAATCAAACAAAAAGCACATTTTAGAATTCTTCTAGCTTACATGTTGGGCTGGTTTTCCAAAATAATTTTTAAGTGTCCTGACTCTTGAATCAAAACACGTCTGATGCTATAGTAATAAAGGAACCATATGTGCATCAGTGCTCAGGATAAATTCTAAATAACGTTTAGAAAACAAAACCTATCTAAGCTCTCCAAAGAACATAAGATTTAATGCCTTATTGAGAATTTTGAGCTCTGCTGCTGTTCAGAACTCTATGTGAGAGTTGAAGAGCCAAATCTAAAGAGTTACCTATCAATAGAATCATATCAGTCAAAATTTTGAAATGAAAATTTTTGAAATGCAGTTTACCCTGTGAAAGCCTCTAGCATTGCAGTTCTATTATCTTTCCTTTTACTGGCATAACTGCTTTAAGAATGTTCAATGTGTACGTGGTAAGCCATGCTGGCAAAGATAGGAGTTTATTATAGACTATGAACTACATTCACATTAGCGATCTTGCCAGAAGAGCCTGTTAGCCAAGAAATCCTGGTACGGTCTTGCCTACCTTGAAGCTTTTCTTTGATTTCATCACTAATGTAAAAACCTGCTCACAAACCTTTCTGCTCTGCTTTCTAAAACTGACAATGCAGTGGACAACATTGTACCATCTAGAGATATTCTTTCACTCATCACTGCAGCTTTTCATCAGCATCTGTTTCCAGATACTCAGAAGCTGGATCAGAACCATATTACATACTTGCACATATGCAACTGCCCACCTGCAGGTATCATTATCAGGGACACTGAATTCCCATGCTGGTGCTTGAAACATTTCATTTGGCAGTTACCAGAAGATGCACACACATAAACATAAGTATATACACATGCATACATATGTATATACATACACAAAATCATAGCACATTCAAGTGCCTAATGCAGATTTCTCATTTGCTACTTAAATTTGGATGATCTAGAACCTTGTTTTCATTTTCTGTGGATAGCAGGATAATGTTTAGATGCTGTAAACTAAGGGACATGGTTTAGTGGGCAAATACTGGTGGTAGGTGGAGAGTTGGACTGGATGATCTGGGAAGTCTTTTCCAACCCTGATGATTCTATGATTCCAAGGAGAGGAATCATTGTAAATATATTTAAAAGCATAATGTGCTTGAGCTTGAATACCAAAATAACACTGAAGGGGGTCTGCAAAGGCTTCTGTTATTTCTGTTTTAACCAATAACACTTACTTTCACTTCTCATAGTTGCAAAGAGTGGTAAACATTATTGTACTTAATGATCTCTGTTTTATTTCACTGAATCATCTAATGGTGTTTATCAGCAATGGAAGGGTTTACATTAATATTCCGAAGCATAATTCACATTGGCAAAGAGAAATAGTGTGGGTATTTTTAATTCTTTCAGTACAAAACTTCTCATAATTTTGATAAGAAACACTTAACTGAATTATGCATGGTCTCTAGCTACTCTAGAAATGACTAAAAACACTCTTTGCTTTAAAAATCTTCGACATCTTCCTCCCAATCTCTTCATAAAAGTAAAGAAATCCAAAGTCTTAGAATAAAAACAATGAAAGCCCACATTATTGTCATTCATTTAGCCTTGATCTTCATTATTAATTTATACATGGCTTATATCTGTAGTTATCCAAAAAGCCCACACAGTAAATGAAAAATGTATCCCAGAAGGGCAATGGGATGGAAAAGATAAGCACCAGCCTCACAGATATGGTCTGAAGTACTCTGTAGTAGTGAAGTAATCCAACACTTGACATTTCATACGGTAGCAAAGCTTCAACATTTCTCTAGTACTTGCTCTTGACAGGGAAGAAACAGAGGGCATCACTATGTTTGATCTGACACTGAAAATTCCATCACTTTAGTCTGTCATTAATGAAGTAATGATCACATTATTTACAGGTACTCATATTCAATGCCTACTAACCCAAAAGACACTGCTTTAAAGGCTTTCATGGGCTTGATTTTTCTGTAACAGTGAGCATATTCACACCACAATCTCTCAATTGCTTTTCCTGCTTAAGTGGATCAAGGTCAAGGAAAGGTTTTTTACATACTAGTGATGCCAGATAAGATCTGTTATTGTACTTGTTAATCTGCTCCAAGAATACTTTTTTTTCCTGACTTTCAGAACTTTCTACCTTGAAAGCTCATATCACAATATCACAGTTTCTTTCCCTCAG
This sequence comes from Lagopus leucura, assembly GCF_019238085.1. NCBI lineage: Eukaryota > Metazoa > Chordata > Aves > Galliformes > Phasianidae > Lagopus > Lagopus leucura. The sequence continues at coordinate 84,454,161 of NW_024962252.1, read as the reverse complement.
CATTCAGCCACACACTGGCACAGAGGTCAAGGTAAAGAGCCTTTAGGCCCATTACCTTTAAAGAAGACATTACCTTTAAAGAAAATGTTTTTAAAAGTTATGAAAAATGAAGCACCTTTGAAATAAGACCGTATCTTTAAATAGTTTCATACAGGCATAGGTGACCAACTTCTGCCCTTTATTTTGATCTCAACTTTCAAAATCACAGGGGTAAATATTTTTATCTCTTTGTTGCATACCACTGAATATACAAGTATCACTTAACAACAAGATCTTACCTACAGTGAACACTGAACACAGTTCTTTTTGACAGTTGTGTCAGAGGCAAAATTAAGGAAAAGTATAAACTTTAAATACCCAGTCCTTCCTCCAGGAGTTGCAGATTTTTTACATCCTATTGGTCGCAAAGACCATCTACCAAGAACTGAAGCCCAGCATTAGATACAACAAAGTATTTTAGTGTTTAAATTAATACAGATAGAACAGAGACACAGAATACAGCTCTATGATTCAATTACAGCACACAGTGGAGTATCTTCTACTGATGTCAAGGAGGTTGAAAGACTAAAGGACAATACCTGAATGTGAATTGGAAATTGTGATGTACATGAGATCTTAATCCTTCAGCATTGCAGATGCAGTGCAGCAATGCACTGTTCAGCTCTGATTTTGCCAAAAGGCATAAACATTAAGGACACATTACAGCAATCTGCACCAATACTTACAAGCATAATTCGCAGTAGTGGATCAGAATAATTTACTTGTACTGTTAAATATACTAAGCAATACCTGGCAGGAGCTGTTGGGTAAATCACTTTTATATGCTGGAAAACCATGTCTTGATTCAAAATTTGTTTTATCCATGTTCTTACTCCTTGGCCAGTATCACCTGTAACACACAGAAGAGTACAGTACAAATTACTATGTATCGTTTTCCTTCTAAATGCACGACGTCAAATGTATTTATATTAGATTGAGCTAATTCCTTAACCACAAAGTTAATTCTCCAAACTCCTACAGAAAATAACCTTTAATAACATCAATCACCTTTAAACTGAAGATGAACTCAAATACTCCTAGACACAGACTCCTCAGGAAGCTCCACAGCATAAGTTCAATAAATACTTTACTACATCCAGCAGCTGAATACCTCCTAATCAGGCACAGGGCCTGACATCTTATTTGAAACTTACTTGCTGATAGCAAAAAAAAAAAAAAAAGAATACCAGTGGATATTTCAAAAGTGAGTTAGAAAACTTGCTGTAGTAAAGTGTGACTTTCTCTTTTAAAGGGAACAGCATTTTACACTAACCCACTTCAAAACATAGTCAAGCAATAATGAGAATCTTCAAATTTTATTATGCTAATGTTATACATAGGCTTTAAGGAAACTGTCAGTCAAACACCCCCAACTTTCTGTAAATGTGTTCGAGTTTTAATTCAAATATCTGTCAGGCTCCTCAAAACCATTAATCCATTAATGGTCTATTTGAACACTGGCTGAACTCTACTGTATGGTTTACTATTAACTATCCAACCCTAGCTTATAGCCAAAGTCCCTACAAATAGAAGGGCTACGAACAGATATACAGAATGAATTCAAATGCAGCAAGTGTTCCTTTCAAGCAAATACTGTTCCTAGTCCTCATCTTTGCTGTACCAGTAGCTTCAAATATAACCTGTCACCTGCCTCAAATTGCATGCACACAGAGGTCTCTAGTAAAGACTGAGTAACCCAGCTCAAAGAATGTGGTTTCTAGGAGACGGTAACAATCTGTAGTAATTTCCAACCTAAAAATTCAGCCAGGATTCAGCAACCTGGAATCTCACTTCTGCCACTCATGCCATATTATTTCATTCTTGGCTTAAGTCAAAGATTCCTTCATATTCTCATCTCAGATCACTAATCTGAATTAAGAGCCTTTCTCTATTGCTGTATTTCAGACTGGTTAGGTTGACTTTAAAACTTGCTTTATTCCATATAGTGACCAAGCCACAAGATAAACTGTCCCAGTCCACACTTTCTGTCCTTTTACATGAGTTCTTCAGAACAATGACACATGAATATAACAACTTACTGGTACACTACTTATAATTCCCCAATAGACAAGGTTTTTATCTTGCTTTACCATTCACAGAAAATTTAGAGACTTCACTGTATTTAAAGCCAGTGCATTTTAAAATTAACAACAGAAAACAAGAATGATCCAAATCCAGCTTTTTGTTTTTCTGTTGAGCACATAGCAAAACCATGAAGTTCTGAGCTAAATATCCCAAGTGGCGAATAAACAACAGGGTCCCAAAACCAACACATTATTGTGCTATTTTAAAAGTCAAAGTTACGTCTTCAACTCGATGCTTCAGAACACTTCAGTTCCTTAGCACTTTCCTTACATGAGTTGTAAGGTTTTTGCCAACATGAGTAGAAGCATCTACAGTTCTTGAAGCTGGTTTGCCAATGTAAGGTAGATGCAAAACTCATTAATATTGACAATGGCTTAATGTATACTAAGAGCTCCCCTGGTCCAAATGCTATGCAACCTGCAAGTACTTCTGTGCAGGGGTGAAAAATTTTGATTCACTAAGAACAGAAAGGAGGAGAGGTAGAGAAAACCACAGTGACACCAAATAAAACACAACAACATTCCAAAATGTTTCTCTTTAAAGATATTCTTAGATTTCAGCACTGTTTATCCTTCTGACCAAAGAGGCAAACAGTCAACTAAGAGGCAGTCAACTCTGTTTCCAAAAGTGAAATAAACTGATGGCAGCAATACTGTCTTTCTTCCCCTCTTGAAGTAAAACAAATTGTTTTCCTTTAAAATATATCTTTCATTTCCAGATTTTCTTTTAGTATTTGTTACATAAAGTTGTAAACTTAAGTTGATCAAATGTATAATAATTTAAAGTTTGATTTGCAACGATTTGCTTTCTTTACTGAGCTACCAAACAGATCCCCCATTTGAAATTGGATGTATAATACCTGAAATTTTCTAGCTTTTTTTTTTCTCCCATGCCATTTTGTATTTACATTCTCCACTAGTCATATTTTGGCTGCAGCAAGTATTATTAACAAAATGGATTCGTGCCATTCGACTGCCACTTCCCATCACAAGCGCTATATAGAAGGTACCAATTCAGTTTTATACATCAGCCCACAGCAATGGCACTGTGGCTACTTCTGTTTTAAATTCTATCCTGTGGAATTGCTAAACAAAACCAAATAAAAGCGCCCTCATACTTACCCCTTGCAAACTTTATGACTGAAATCATATTAAAAATGAAAAATTGTGGAGTGCTTTGACCACATGTGGAACCAACTTCTAACCATAATCTTCCCTTCCTCCTCCAACATGAGAGGAAATTATTTCCTTGAGCATTAAAACATTAGCATCAACAAGAGGGCTGAACACACCTTACCAACTCTCTTTCATTTTTTTGTTTTTAAACTTCCAGGATTTTAGAAACATGCAATTAAACTATTAAAAAAAAAAAAAAACAAAAAAAAAAAAAAAAAAAAAACACCATAAACAAGCATCTTTATCAACTAAAAATCAAAGCCTACAGTAAGACTGAAGGAGTTAAGCATGTCATCATGCGAAAATTACTCAGCAGAACAGAGTGCAAGTCCTTGATGTAATAAAGACCTATGATCTTTTTTTTTTTTTTTTAAGTTCACATGGACTTTGTGGCTGTTACTTATATTAACCTTTGGAATGAACTCTCTCCTCTTGCCCTTGGACCACTTGCTGAAGGCCTTCTGTAATGGCCAGAATGCCCACCTGCACAGGCTGGAATCTTCCAGCAGGTGCCTTACACAGCCTATTAACACACTTCTAAAAGAATCATAGAATCATTTGTGTTGGAAGGGACCCTTAAAGGCCATCTAGTCCAAGCCCCCATAATTAACAGGGACACTTACAGCTCGATTAGGGTGCTCAGAGCCCCATCCAGTCTGACACTGGACGTCTTCAGGGACAAGGCATCCACCTCTGCACTGTTTTATTCTCTTACCATCCCGACTGTTAAAAACTCCTTCCTTATATCCAATCTCTTTTACTTTCCAAAATCCATTTCCTCTCATCCTGTTATAACAGATCCTACTAAAGAGTCTATCCCTTTCTTTCTTACAGGCCCCCCTTAGATACTGAAAGGCTGCTCTCAGGTCTCCTGGAGCCTTCTCTTCTCCAGGCTGAACAGACCCAGCCTTCTCAGCCTGTCCTTGCAGGGGAGGTATCCCACACCTGGGATCATTTTTGTGGCTTTTCCTTGGACGTGCTCCAACAGGTCCATGTCTCTCCTATACTGAGAACTGCACACCTGGACCGAGTACACCAGGTGAGGTCCCACCAGGTTGGCTCTCTGGGCTGCAAAGGGCACATTGCTGGCTCATGCCCAGCCTGCCATCCATCAGTACCATCAGGTCCTTTCCTGCAGAGAAAGGTACCGGTACTCTGCCAGTCTGATCCTAGAAACTCCAAGAAACATTTTAATTACGAAAATCATCCTTCACAGGTAGCTACTCTCAGAAATAACAGAGTATCAAACTAACGGGAGCACAGCTTACAGGCAAGGTGAGTCGAGCAGGTATAGGACAGAACCGCACACCGCAAGTGACCCAGACAAATGGGAAATTTGGAAAGCTCATACACGAAGCCCACCCCCACCCGGGGTAAGCCCCACGCTGGCTCCAGGAACGGGAAGGAGAAGCAAAAGCCGCGAGGCATGAGGCACGCGAAGCCGGATTTCCTCCCTCTTAGCCCCGCCGTGCCTGGCAGCTGCCCTGCCGGAGACGGCCGCCACGCTCCCAGCAGAACCCCGCTGCAGAGGGCGGCTCTCCCCGCCCTTCCCAACAGGCAGCGAAACCCTGCCCCGCGCCCCGGCCCTGAGCAGCCTGAGCACCTGAGCCGTGCAGGAAGATGAGGGAGGCGGTGTGCCGGCCAGCGGGGGACACCACGCTCCTCCGCAGCGCCGCCATGCCCGTCACTGGCCGCCCTCGCCCAGCCCACAGCGCACCCATCGCGCCGGCGCAGGGCCGGCCCTGGGCGAGAAGGGCTGCGCTCGTCTATCCAGCGCAAAGGGAGGAACTGCGGCACGGCTAGGGTGTTGTTTTTTGCTGTTCGCGTCCCCCTGCGTGTATTTCTTCATCTTCTCAAATAGCGCTGTCAGTTTTAAAATGAGGTTTCCATAGGCGGTGTAAACCTTCCTTGTATTTTTTTTTTGTTTGTTTGTTTTTCAGTAGAGCAAGTAAAACTCTCACCACGCTGTTCTGATTAGAGCTGACTCTGAAGTCCTCACTTTTAATTCCATACTCCAGTGCTGCAGTCTATTTATAGAAAATAGTGTATCTGCACAGACCAGACCCTATATTTAGAAATGCCATATGGTGGACAAATGAGGGATCAAAAAGCAAGAGGACTGGGGGCTGTCCCTTTTATGTAGCCATAGACATTTGGAAAGGTAATTAAGCTTCAGCCTCACCAGGTGCATTTTTTAAAGAGTAAAGGCCCACTGGCAAATGAGCAGAAGGCAAGCAGGTGGCATGGAACTCTTTGATGGCTCTTTTGCACTTTCAGAAAGTGAGGGGCCTGGAAGGGCCAGCGTGAAACATACCCAAAAGAAATTATCTGACCTTAATTAATTTCTGAGCATAGTGGCCCTGGGTAGAATGTATTGAGTTGCTATATAGCATTAAAGAGTAGGACTTTTCACTTTTATATTAACTTTTTAGAAACATCTTAACACACACTTTCATCGAAGCCATAAGGTTTATTTCTAGCAATGTGTAGATTAACCATCTGCCTCAGTGCTTTGAGGTCTGCAGTACTGGAATAAGGATGACCAAGCATAAGTTCCATTATTGCTATTTCACTAGCCAGGTGCAGTGTGATCCAGGGGGTGAGCAGCAAGTTTACAGATTAGCTTTGCAGTTCATCATGAAGTATTTTGGCAAGCTTTAAGGGCACACCTGTTAGTCCTTAAAAATGTAATGAAACCTTAGCCTCTTGAGGTAGCATGTTATTACCTTAAGAATGGCCTGTGGGTTAAGTAGATGAAGCATTGGTGTGTGTGTAATATGAAGAGCGTGCTGTGCTTGTATTTCTGTTCAAATTACTGTCCTGACTACTATTTTCCTATATATCTATGCTATGAAAGCTGATTAAACCTGAAGTGACAAAAAAACACATTATGATACCCCTTCAAAATGTGTGCAGCTGTCTTTTAAATGTACCTAGAAGAATTCTGCAGCTGGTTTGTGAAGTAAATAGAGAAGAAAAAATAAAATCTGATATTTGTGGAAAATAAGAACATTACGTGGTGCGAAGGGATGAAAGATCCAACATTTTCTATGATCCCATTTGTCCAACTCAAGAACACAAAATCTCAGCAAAACCATTTCTCCATGTCAGTCACTATTGCCACTGCCTGGTAGCGAAGAGATTTGACTTTCAGTATACCAAAGTGATTGTGCTATCTCAGACATCAAGGCTAAAAGGGTTTAGCAAAAATGTTTTATCATGATTATAGGACATATCTAATATCTTAATCAGACTTATTTGTATAATTTAATATGTGTCATTTTTCATGAGCATTATAGTTACACGAAGGATGACTGAACAAATGTACAACAGTGACGGGTGGCTTTGGACAAATTATTTTGCACATTTTTGACAGCAGGCCATCGTCATGTCATTTTAAAGCTATGGCTTGTCATTCTCAGCACCGTTAAGTTGGAAGCTTGGTGGTACAATGTTTCTTAATGCCAGTAAACAAGGCTTGATGCCAGGAAAAACACAAAGGATAAAGTATCAGACCGTGTGAAAATAGGTTTCTAGAATTTAGGAATTATGTTTGTTGTTGTTTTTTCTTTTTAAGAGAAAACATCAAGTTGTAAAGTTTATTCTTTCTTTTCTATGAGAAAACAAGCAGAGGGTCCTTTGTCTTTCTCTATATGGAGGGACAAGGTCAGTGTTTTTAAAAAACTGAAGACAAAGTATCCAACTGTGTAGACAGAGAACATGAGAGCTGTGCGAAGGCATGAACGGGAAAGAGCTGAATTATGGATTATCCCAGAGAAAAATCAATTCTGTGGGATTTTTAAATCTTATTAATGATATTAAAGTTCAAAGATATTTGAAAATACTTCAGTGATACTTAAAAATAAAAAATAAAAATAAAAAAAAAAAAAAAGAAGAAAACCACACCACTTTCTAACTATCTAACTATGATAGAGCTGAATCAAATGCTCAGATATTGTCAGGAGATTATTTTTAATTCTGAGAGTATTCTGTTGCCAGACTGTCATCCCTGTCATCAGTTCCTCCCTCCAGCCTGGAGAGGAGGAGAAGGTGGGAATATTCTTGGAGTATGGTTTAGGAAAGTGCTATAGCTCTTTCTCTGGCTAATCATGTGAAGCATACATAGCAGTCAGGCATAACCCATGAAACTCATAGCTGCTGCTAAAACTGGAAGTACTATTGTGAATGAATTAACAATATGTTAATAGCTTTAGAAAATTACAGGCAATATGAAAATAGCTTGCCAATTTTTTTAAACTGGCATCTGCTAAACTTCTGATGCTCATATTTTTTTTTACAAGTCTTTCACTGCTGACACAGAACATCACCAAAAGGAATTTATTATATTTCACAATCTCAGTAAGCTGTCTTCTCACACCCTTAAAAGCATATTCTGTTGCAATTGCTTCTCTCTTTAAAATTTTCCTGGCCTCAGAGAAATAAATGCATTAAATTTTTGATTTAAATACTACATAAAAATTGAAATATGAGTGAGACACTTTTAAGTTTTCTAAAGAAAGTAGCTGTTAAGTGTGAACTGTTTTCTTCCTTATGAAAGGCTCTTGCTCACAGTGCTCTCTGTTCAGACTGTTCTCTCATACTGACTGTATTCAGAAGAAACCACAAGAGTTTAATTTACTTGCAACCGTTTTGATATTTTTCTCATTTAAAATGGTTTTGCACTTCAAGATTAACTTTAGCTGAAAGCAGTATGTTGCAGTTATTTTTATGTACAGCATGTGTACATATCCAGAAACACTGCTTATAATGCAGAATTAATGCCCTTGAATCCCACATGGAAAAACAGTTTTTAGGTATTGTCCGATTACTGCAGGTTTTTTTAATAGCTGTTTTGGATTGAGGTAGAAGTAGATGGCTACAAAGAAGCAGAAAATAAAATACATCAAATATTTGGGTCTGTGCAATATTTTTACACGAAAGTTATGTGGCATGTTTTATTTTTAGGTCTCCTCTTGAAGTCTCCACCTTTCCATAGGTGATATTAACAATTTCTTCCAAGAGTTCTCTGCTGACCTTCATGCACTCATCAAGCCAAACAAACAAACAAAAAAAAGTATGTATTTATACTGATTTTTTTAATAAAAAGTTTGATTCTTTGAAAATTTTTCAACATTCAAAATATATGGATTTTAAGAGGTTTTGTTTTTATTTTCTGTCCAATGAGAAATATATTTTGGTACCTTGTTCTCCCATTCCTTACTAGGAAAAAAATTCTTTGTCTAAACTATATCTCTTTTCTTGTGAATACAGATGCTATTTACCATGCAGATAGGGGAGGAAATCAATCCACAAAGAAAAAAGCAAGTTGTGTTCAGCAACTGAACACTCTCTGGCACAGTGGGATCTTGATCCAATGTTGCTAGTTACCACAGCAAGGTAAACAAGTGATAAATAAACAAATCTTGTTCTTTTTGGCCCAATGGATAATTAGCATTTGGGGTCTTGTGAGATAATTTTTCTAGCAGAAGCCAGATATTTACTGCATGCCATCCAATTAGTTAAAAACAAACGAGGGCACAGTCCCAGGGACAACAGGAGGCAGTTCTCTTCTTTAGAGATTGGAGTCTGCAGCTCGCCAACACTCTGCCAAAACAAATCCAGTCTTGGCTATGTTACTGGGGCCAGTGTGTTTCTTCTGCTCATTCTTTGCAGTGGGTTTGCTGCTTCTGAGTCACTTGGATGTCCACACAACTGCTGCATCTGAGCCATCTCTCAGGCAAGTGCCTTCATCCATCTTGTTCAGCTTATAGCCTGCTGGAGCCTGGAGGGATGTTCCTCAAGCAGAATTCCCCCAGGAATCTCACAGACATGCTTGGAGCTCACCAAAAACACATTAACAGTATTCTCAGCAAACAGCAAAGCTGCTTTCTATTAATGCAGAGACTGGTGGTATCTGCCTTTTCTTTAATATGTTACTGATTAGAGCTACTAACTGGTATGGCTGGTTTTATATTGACTTGACTGCTGCTGGCAGAGCTGTGTTATGCACCATACAGTACTCCAGAAATGTGCCCTGGGTACTGAACTAACCTTGGCAGCGAGATGTGAGTGGAGGGCTTTTTGGAGTAATTTGAGATGCTTTGGATCCATTGGAGTTTCAGTGTGGAGAGGTCCTGGGAGCACAATATTATCCCAATCTTCAGAAAAATTTCTGATCTCAGAATGAAAGATCCTTTGTTACTCCTTGTGATTTCATTGTGTGCTTTGGTATTTCTTTTGAAAACTATTTCTTACATATACGTTAATAAGTGTGAACCACAGGTTCTTATTTCTTTAAAAGAACAAAAACTATCTTGAGTAGAGGAAAAAGCTTTGAAAACATGAATCTAAACTCCAGACACACATGAAAAAGTCCCCAAGACTCTTGTTTTTAAACTCCCATAATTTTTATTTATTTATTTATTTATTTATTTGAGTTCTGACTTAGGATTGCGAATTCTGGTTATTGCATGGGATTTCATAAGTGAGTGTGCCCAGATCTATGCTGCCCCATTCTGTGTTCAAGGGTATGGGAACTGGGAGTGTTAAACATATTGCGCTCTCAAATAACATAGCTGTACTAGCAGCCCCTCTCATTTTCTCTACAGAAATGCAATCTGTCCAACCAAAGTATCTCATGTCAATGTGGAGTACATTTGCCAGTATAAACTGGAAGTCTGAAAGAAGGCTCTGCTCATATAAATATATTGGCAAGTCTTTATAAAGTCATGACAAAATCTAAATTAGCTTTCTTAATACTAAAATCTGGTTTTGGTTATATTACTGTCAATCTGGAATAATCCTCTGGTTGACCCACAGCTAAATTGGACCAATCAAGAGAGTCTTTTGGGCTCACAATGTTGTCACGGCATTAGAATATGGAAATGGTAGAAACCACCTTTCTGTGTCTGTGGAAATTACCTGTGTTCACATTTTCATTGTTTTTTTGGTTAATTTACTCTTTCTGAACCTCAGCAAATAAAATATACAAATCTTTATTAACTCAGAACACTTATAATATAGAATTCGCTAACGGACCTGTTTGTTTCTTTCCTCCTGCTTTTGTGTCAGTGGGACTTTGTTCTTACAGCTTCCAAATTTTGATATGTATTTGTCAAAACTGTAGGGATGTAGGTGCAAGCAGTTTTTTTTGTGCCAATTTATGTGATGCCATAAAGCAGCATTTTGCATTTTTCAACACTTATTATCTCCGTTTTTCAGCTCACAGCACCACATCATGGTGAGAAACTTATAGAGGCATAATTCTGCCAGGTTTATATTGGCCTAAATTGATGGTGTTTCATTGGGGAAAGCAAATATCTTGTTCAAATTTCCTGTACAGTTTGGTGCTATCTGATCCAAGATACCTGGAACATTGGAAATCTGAAGGAATCCTAAAGATACATAGTTCCAATTTCAGGCAGGGTATTGATGGATACCCCGTTTCTCTAGATGGAGTGTATTTTTATTTTTAATTATCTTAATGTCAGTTCACTGCATTCTTTCAAAAGATTGCCCGACGTGTATGTACGTGCATACACATATAATATTAACACTGAGGTAAGTTGAGAGGTGTAATATCATCCTCTGAGCTTTTAAGTTAACATTTGTAATGACTGAAGATAAAGCACGGAGGTGTATTTTTTTCTTCATAGACCAGATATGGTATAAGTGTTATGATTCATCAATACATTTTTCATACATGGAAATTTGTGACTGAATGTAAAGGCAATGTGGATAGTGAGCATCATATGTACATCTATTAAATTATAGCCTATTTATTTTTCTTCAAGTAATTATATCTCAGTACTATGTTGTGTAATCTCTGCTAATAAATTCTGGATGTACTATTTTTTTCTTCCAGGTAAGGATAATAAAAATGTGGTAGTTCTTTACTAGTTTATTTAGTTGGAATTTAACAGTGTAGATATCTGTTTCTGAGTCAGTGATACTAGGCTTTTTCTGTGGTCAAGAGGAACACTGATTCTTCTCTACAGAAGGTAGAGGTTGTGGAGTTTTTCCCTGCAAGCCTAGATCTTCAGAGACAGGTGAGCATTTTTTCCCTGTTTGCCCCTTTTGCCATTGCGCTCTTGTATCACCCACCATTCCACCTCACTAGTCTTTCCAACTGTAACACCATTATTAGCAGATCATGGAAATGGTGTCTCTCAGGACTCTAATTCAGTCATTAGAACTGTATCCCTTTGAAGGAGTTGACTCCAAACTACTTAGCTGTTTGGATTAAGAAGATCCTTGCCTGAGTTCCTATACTTCCCATTATGCAAAATTTAGCCACTATTTTCAAACAGATTCGTATTTCTTTGCAGTCAAAAGGAATTACTTAGTTGACTGAACCCTGCTTGAATTGAGTCCTTTCCAAATGAAAGACAGTATTACGTGATGGTAAATACTTTTCATGGTTCCTAGCATAAACCATGTGATGTTGGGTGTTCTGAACTTTTGAATATGCTAATTATTCTTTCCTTTGCTCTGTGGTAAATGCTGTTTTGCTCTACAAATTGGCTTGGGAATCTGCATGTTTTTGTGATGTGCTAGTTGCCATCTGCTTTGGAGATATTCCCATGCACTTTTGTTGATACAACAGCTATAGTGTTTTCAAATGTTGATGCTATTGAAATGTAATGTGATTAGATTCGGATAGGTGCCTTAAACAGACCACCCATCATATTTATTTCACTGCCAGTCAGATCATGCAAACTCTTGGGTAAAATTCTAAAGAGCTTTGAACTTTCCATATAGATAATGAATAATATATAGTTCATTTAAAAATAGATTTTGGCAGTTCTGAAGAAAGTGCTGCTTAACTAACCATTATGATATAAATTTACAAAGTTTACAATTTATTTTGTTTTTAAGTTTTGTGATAATTTTCAGGAATTATGTTCGGTCCAATGCATTGTTAGTAGCACAGAAAAAATCTTGCCAAATACTAAGCTGTAATGGAATAAGTTTATTATTATTATTACTCTAAGTTAAATGCAGAGCAAGTAGCTGCATTTTATAATGTTTTTAAAATGACTGGATTTGGTGCAGAAGATACATCAGAAATTAATTGTATATTTTTACAATGCAAAGAATGTGGACATTTAATGTGGACATAGATGCTTAGAGATGGACCTTGAAGCTTAAATGTGTTTATGTCACAAACATCCTTGGAGATCACATGTCTTATACATAATATACAGTCATGGATGTGTTGTTAATCTATTTGATATCTTGGTTTTATCTTAATAATAAGCAGAGGCAAAAACTTTAACTTGAAGCCTTACCCCTTTTCAGGTGTTAAGAGGTGAAAGTAATTGAGTAGAGTACTGATGGTTACAGTGGATTGAAAAATAGGTGATCACAGGAAAACTGAGCATAACCATCACAGATCCAGAAGTTTATCTAATATTGGACCAAAGGAATTTTATTTCAGAAAAGAAATGCTTTTTGTGATAAAGGATATCACAGTTACCAAAACAGAGTAGTACACAGAGAAAACAAAACAAAACAAAACAAACAACAACAACAAACAAGAGGAAAATAACAAAGCAGACAGTCAAGATCTTGTTCTACTGAAAGGTTAGATGTAATTAAGAATAATTCATTTAAATTATGGCATGGAAAAATTGGTGTAATTAAACATTTCATGTGGTTACTGGAGCAAAATTAGGAACTTGGAGTTTAGTTTTGAAATAGCCCTAAAAAAAAAACCAAAAAAAAAAAAACCAAAAAAAAAAACCCACAAAAGAGTAACTTAAAAGAGTAGCTTAAATTAAACTTAATTCTTAAAAAAATTGGAGAGAAAAAAAAATGGGGTTCTCTGTGGAGATTTTAATAGGAAGCATGTGAATTGTAACAACCATAAGCCACACTTTAAATGTGAAATTGGCTGTTATGCCAGTGAGGAAAAGTCTTAGGTGTGGCTGGGTTTTTTTTTTCTGAACAAGAGATAGTGTTGATGATTATTAATAAGAAAAATGAAGTCTCAGGAGAGGATGGCCTAATGGCAGAGCTATTAGTTACATCCAAAAAGATGGTCTCACATCCTTGCTGAAACGTTCAAATTACATGAGAACACTGTGTGTTTTCCCAGATGGGTGAAAGAGAAACATAATCATCCCTGCCTTTAAAAATGATGACAGAAATCACTGAGAAAATTATACCTCAATTATCTTGATCGATCTCGTAATAAACTCTGCACACAATCTATCTGTCTTTGCTGCAAATTATGTCAGGAAGAGAAAATAGGCCTTTATTTAAAAGGTGGACCTAGAAGAACTTGAGGTGAAGTTTTTTCAAATGAATGCATTTATTAATTGGCGATACTCTGGAAACAGAAGACATTGCTATTTAAATTCTGTTCAAGGTAAACCAAAGTTCAGCATAGATTTAAGTCGGAGATTTCTGTCATGGTCTGGTATTATAAAGAATGAAATCAGTATTTTATACTGAAGATCCTCATCTGAAATTGTTGCAGTAAGATCTTGAACAAGCAAATATCAATTTTGAAATGCTCAAACAGCAGTTTAGATATATAAGCATCTGAGTTAATCTCTTGTTACTAATCATAGAATCATAGAATTGTTCAGATTGGAAAAGACCTTAAAGATAATCTGGTCCAACTGCAAAAATGATGATAAAATGGTTAAAAAGAGTGACACTGTGGCTTTCAGATACACAGAATGAAAAGGTACTGAAGTAAGTCCATAACATGATGAAAGCGTGTGTCAGCTATACATGTAGGTACAACTGTGTAGGCAAGACTTGAGCAACTTGATTTTCTGTTGTATTTTATATGTACAAATAATGCCTTTGTTTATTTTCTTACAGTGAAAATTGTTCTCATGTTTTACTTAAAGAAATGCTGCAGGTTTTGAGCCCTTATATTTTTATCAAAGATAATTATTCTGATTACTTTAAAAGTGTAGAGAAGTGGTCCTTGAACTGTAAGATGTTTTTTTTTTTTAATCACACAATTGAACTGAACAATTATCTCAGAAGGGCTAGGAAGGAATTGTGTATGTTGAAATGATCTTGTAAGCCGGGCCAAAGTTGCAGTAAAAGAATGACTTGTCCTGTTTTATCTGACTTCAGTTGATGTTACCAGCAGTGAACTTGAGAAGATAGGACTTCATAGCAATGCAAAATTGAAAATAAGTACCTCTGTTACAGTATCACATTCCTTTTCTTTTGTTCCCTAAGATCATATATGAGCTTAGTTCTACTGACTGAATACAGAAATCATAGTTTTAAAAGGAATCTCACATTCTTGCATATAGAACAGACCATGAGAGGTTTCTGCAGAAAGGTGCTGGAAGCACTAACTCCCCTCACACAGATTTTATTATCTCAGTAAAGTACAGAGTACAGAGGTAAGATTGTGTTGTACTCAAATGGATTTCTAACAGATATATAGCTGGAATCTCAAAATGCATGATATTGTTCTGTACCTGCTGCCATTGCTTACGAACGCAGAATTTTACTCGTTTTAATTAAAACATCAAATAAGAGTCTGCAGAATGGGGTGAAGGGTGAATGGGGAAGTAGGGGTGAAATTCTTTTTTTATGTCTGTCTGTTCTGGTTACTGCTATTCTATAAGGCCTATGTCCTACTATTCAGGGCTCCTCAGGAAAACTTGTATTGCTGATTTTTTTTTTTTTTTTTGCAACAAATTATCATTTGTAGTTCTGAATTTCACTTTTATGTAGGATCCAAAACTCCACCAAAAGGCCACACTGAGTCTTTTGAATGGTGGTTTAATAGTAGAATCTTTTTGACAATGGTGTAGAATCATGGGATTAGACACTGAGTTCTACAAAAACCTTTCATTCTTTTGGTAGATGAGGATAGGGTTTGTGAATCCACTGCATCTTCCAGTATTACTATATTTTATTAAGGAAGAAGCAGGAAAACTGAGTTATGCCCAAAAGTTTCAATGCCTTACCAAAAAGCCAGGAAATGAGGGAGTGAGCCAAACTGTATATGCCTTAAATTTTCATCTTATTTAGGGGGCATACAAGTATAAGTTCTTTTGGTACATTTTTGTTTTGTGGTGGCATAGAAAGTATCTATCAAAACTTTTAATTTTTGAATCAGATTCTCTTGCTTCAACAAATGAAGTCCTGTGGTAATATTTTAGCAGGACAGGAGACCTGCTCTGCGCACATCACCCATGTGTCAGCATTTGATAAAACTACAAAAGGGTCTGATTTACCAAGCTGGTTCTGATATATAAAAGCTATGGTTTCAAACTGTTTCCTCCTTTTGAAATTCTTACTGAATCTTCTTTTCTCCTTTTTCTCAGTACTAATGTCATTATATTTATTTCCTAAGGGCATCTGGGTATTTTCACTGGAATAATGCAATTTCAATATATTTCTGCATGCCAAATTCATTGAACTAATCATTGCCTGTGACCATGGCTCAGCACTATCCAGTAATGAGATGCAGCTTCTTGGTGACAGGTTCCTAAGATAGTGCAAGGGCAATGAGGAGTGACAGCATTCACAATGCTGGTCTGGATGTGGGACATGGGGCTGTGACATCACAAAAACCTATGTCTATAGTTGGCAGTAACCAGCAGTTGTCCAAGCAACATAGCAGGAAACCACCTTACTTCTTGCCGTGAGGCACAATCTGTCAAGAACAACATGAAAAGTAGCTTGTGAGGGCTGAGAAGAGAAACTTGGACTGAGGGATGTCCTGTGTATAAACAGAGGGTTGTCATCCAGTATGTTTTGGGTAGTATTATCTGTACACGTGAGAATTTTGCCTCAGGGCAACAATTAACAGAACTGAGAGTGGAGCTATTCAAAAGGAAACTGAATTTACTTCCATACTTTTAACAATATTGCTTATTTAATATTACTTTCAAAAGCTGTCTCAAAACATACATAGGCATAGGGTATATGAATTATTTTTTTCTGCTCAGTCTATAGGGAATAAACAGAGACCCACACATTTAGCAAGTGTAAATTGTTATGGCATCAAAGTTAAGAGTCGGTTACTGGGGAAGAGTCCAAATTTCAGATTTTGGGGGAAAAAAGGGTTTTAGATTTGGAATTCAGGTTCAAATCAGAGTTTAAAAGGAATAAATCCCATCCCTGGGGGTGTTCAAAGCCAGGTTGGATGGGGCCCTGGGGAGCCCCATATTAGATATGGAGATTGGCAGCCTTGCCTGCAGCATGGGGTTTGGAGCTTGATGATCCTTGATCCTTACATGCGAAGCCATTCTATGATTCTATGAAATCAGTTTGAGAGGCCAGGAGGATTTTTTTTTAAGCAGCAGAATATTTTTAAATATTCTTAGTAACAGTGGTTTTAATCTCTGAAAGTTTGGCATACCTCATGAGTGGTCAAGCATAATATGTCAGTGCCATCATCTTGAACAGTCATTGCTCAAGGTAAGAAAGCAGGATTTGTTCTTGTAAAGCACGTAAGCAAGCATGTACTTACAATTCCACAGTAAGTATCTGGCTTTGGCTACATTTACATTTGGCTTCATGCAAATAAATGATAATTCATAATAATAAACAGTTGCTCTTTCACAGTCACTTTTATTCCCCATGCAGCTTGCACAAGGATGTATTCAAGTGACTTTTCTATTCTCTTGTTTTATCTCATTCCTGCTTTCCTGTGTTTCTTCTTCTTCTTTTTTTTTTTTTTAACAGTGCAAAATCACTTAAATACCTACTACAATTTGTTTTCTGTTGCCCAGTGTGACCATTTATTCCAGGTGCTTATAACTCTTCTTGAAACAGGTTCTTAATGGGTTTTATTCCTCTTATGTTATGAGCATTTCTGCCACATTTTGTGGCTGTTGAACAACTTGGATGGGAGAAGAGGTTTTATCATGTACATCATTATCACTTCCTTCATTATTTTATACACATCTATTAGGTCATCTTGAATGTTTTTCATCATCATTGAAAATCAATTTAACACATACCAAGTGAGGAGCCAGATGGGGAGAAAGAGCTTGGAGAAAAAATACTGGTATATCTACTCCAGAGCAATGCAAAGGCTTCTTGACAACAAACAGTGCAACCATGCAATAATGCAGAGGGGAGTAACCCACTTCTACTCTAAATCCTCCTCCGCATATGTTCCTTGCTTTGAAAGCCTGTATGAAAGGAAGCAATATAAAGCAAGTAAGTTTTCTGCATCCAAAATCATAAGTCACTGGCTATCTGATTGTCACTGATAGCTTTGCACAGTCTGTTACATTATCCTGAGATTTGATATTGTTTTAAAATACCCATTTTCCCTTTCATGGACACAAAATATAAGTAAAATAAGTAGGTTAGTGTAAGTGCAGCTGAGCTACCTTGGGTTTTCTTTGGAGAAAAGGATGCCAAAGTGTATTTTGGAATAGTTTTATAGCACCTTACCCTCTGGCCTCAGCTAAGAGCTGTATTTACTAATAGGTCAGAAATAGCTGAGTCCCAGTGACTCACAAATATCGGAGAGGTACCTCCAGCATCACTGCAGCCAATGAAGCTTTGTGCCTCCTCTTCCATGCTTAGCAGCCTAAGACATGTCTCCTCACAGCCAGTGCTATGGACAGGGTAACCAAGTGACAGCTTTGTGCTGCTTTTTCTGTCTTTGTCTCTACCTGACACAACTGAAGGTCTGTCCCTAATGGAGAAAAAAGATGCATTTCAATTTCTGTAGCGCTGGGCTCTAGATCAATAGCAGTAACTTAATCCTTGTTTTTTCCCTTCCTTCTTTATACTATTATTAGACCATTTCCTTTGTCTCTGTTTCTCATTTTTGTGTGTGTGTGTGTGTGTGTTTTTAGGAGACCACTATTATATTTTCCTTTTTCTTTACTGCGAATATGTCTAAAGAGCCCATTGTTGTGAGCTGAAATATTTATGTAGTTTAGCATTCAGTAATTTCATTTGCTCCTTTAATTTGATCCTTTAACTTACTTCTGCTTATTTTTACATACAGTGCCTCCAAATCCTCTGCACAGATTTGTTTATCTTTTTTAAAAGCTTTCAGCTCTCTGCTTGTAAAACTCTTTACATTTCATTCCATACCTAACCACAATGGCCTATGTTGCACTTTTGCCGGTTTAGATTGAAGTGGGAAGAATTTCAACTGCACTCTTTCCAACAGTTGCTTAAACATTTCCCACTTTTCCCCTAGTAGCTTTCCCACAGTTAGTAGAAATCCAATCAAAAATACTTTCCACTTTTTTTTTTTTTTGGTCAAAGTCAGCTACTTTATTTCTTTTATGCTTTCTGGTAATATTTTGTACTCGCCCTTGAAATTTCTAATCCACCTTAAATATTTTGAGGCAAGCTTATATATGTGTGTACATGTGTGCAAACGCACATATCCATGCACACATGCACACACAGAACTATATTTAGCCCTTTTTCCTCTCTCTCATCACCCTGGCTTCCAAACGGCTTACATCCTACTCTTTCCTTCTCATGTTTCTGGTTTTCTTTTCTTT